>NW_012141636.1:2225844-2301808 GCF_000956105.1 Propithecus coquereli
AATAAGAAAATTGGGGCATGGATAAGTTAGTAACTTGGCTCTGGAACTGATGCTCTTACCTTCTATTTTAAGGTCTTTTAGTTTGTTTAATTAGTTTGTATAATTGTCAATATGCTTATCTAGTTCTAAAACCACACTGTCATCATTAAAATTGGCTTAGTATAATAATTGATGTCTGATAGTCCAAGTACTCTATCTAACTCTTTTTGGGAGTACTGTGGCTATTTCATAGACTTTACTCTTCTCATGTACATTTTACTCAGGTTGTCAAGATCCTCAAAAAATCCTGTTGAGATTTTTATAGGAATTATGTTGAATTTATAGTTCAGAAGGAATGGTGTCTTTATCATACTGAATCTTTATATCCATTACCATGGCATGCTATTTTATTTAAATCTTCTTCCTTAAATTTCAATAATGTAAGGTTTCAATGTTTATTAGTAAAATGAGAAAGATCAATTGGCATTTTCTAAAGACAGTTGAATCATTTTCTTCAAGGTAACTTTGACCTCCTAACATTTTATTGTTCACTGCTCCCTGGTCTAGTTTGAGTCACTGTTTTTCCACCAAACTGCTAGAAGTACATATCCAGGTGTACATTTGTGTGTTCAATTTGGAGAAAAGAAAAAAACAAACCCTTTCAGCTACTGTGATCCGAATGGAGCAGAAGGAAGTTGAATTATAGAGCCAGAAAATCCTGAATTTATTTTCTTTGGCTTATGTGTTCTGGCTTTAACTGAGAAAGGATCTGAGTGTTTTTGTCACTGATTATGTTCATTTCTCTCCCTTGTAGCTAATTTTATGGGAGCACCTCTGATGAAAAGAAGGTACTTAACACTTCTCTCATTCCATCATTACACCCTGGTGCCTTCGTTACACATTACCACGGTCTCTGAGTCAACATTTATATGAACACACCACTTCACTTACCCTGTATGAGTCATTTTATGCAAGAAGTTTAACAATGTATAAGTCACGAAGTCTGAAAAATGACAAGAGAGTGGGTAAATTTTATTAAATTTACTATTTATTTATTATTTATTTACTATTAAAACGGAAAATCAAGCCTCATGCTGTATGTAGCCTACTATATAGATGTTTTTCTCTCCTGACTTTTATTTTTGAAAAACAAAATAATATATTTATGCTAGACAGGACTTAGATGGGTTTTCCTGGTCTTTAAAAATGTAGTTCTGGCATTTAAATGCCCCTAGTACATCTGACAGCTGACTTTCTTCAAGGTCCCAACTTCACTGAGTTGGCAGGTTTATTCCTGTGTCAGATTTGCTCCTGTAGTGTTTGGCAAAACACTCCCAGGATTTGGCTTCCATTTCCATGAGTCTAAGGAACTCCATGAAAACCTAACTCATTATGTTATGAAATCTTTACTGTTAGCTCTGTTCTGGCTGTTAGAAAAATCAATTGCTTTTTTGTAAAGGAATTGATATTCTTTTGTTCAAGAGCCCCACTACTTCAGATCCTTCTTACAGCTTACTTGTGCCGTGGTGGTCATAATTGGATTTGGCTTTCACTCACTCCCCTTTCCAGTGAACTTTCTATTCTGATAATATCACCCTCTGTGTAATACACGTACCTCCAATTGCCTACAAAATAAAGTTCAAAAATTTTAGGATGTCCTGCATAGGTAGGCTTCTGTGTGAAGCCCCTGACCCCAGCATCATTTATCCTCATCCCTCCCACACACATTGTTCCAGGCTTACCAAACCTATTAACCTGAATATGTCTCACAATTTCACTTCTCCATTTAACTAACATTTATTGAGCACCTACTATGTTTCAAACACTGGGAATACAGAGGATAAGAGGATGCAATTCTCTTAGTCTATCCATGCTGTTTCCCCTATCTAGAATAACCCGGTAGGAACTCCTCCAAAACCCACATCTTTTTTAGCCCTCCCTAACTATTTCATTTGCAGAATGAGTCACTCATGCGTTCGTATCCCTAGTGTTTCAATAGTGGCAGTAGGATAATTGGAATATTTTGTTTTTACTAGCAAATTTTTTTCCTTCTTCATAATTAATTCCAAACAGGTAGCTATGCTTTGTTCCTTGCCTCTGGATTCTCATAGGCTGAAAGCAGAATCAACCTGAAATTAAAGACTTTTAAGCTCCCTGAAAGAACTATTCTAGGTGTCCTGACTTTGGAGAAGGAATGGAGACATTGTGGGTTATGGGTAGAAGGTAGAAAAGAAACAGAGAGCGTCTTTGAGATTCTGGGATTTGAGTAGAGGAGATTGCAGGAGCTTGAGAAGGAAATAAAGGTTCTGTGGGTATGGAGAGACAGCAAACTTAGAGAAATATTTGAGAGGTGCCTGTAGAGAAACCAAAATCCAGAGAGTGGAATTCCTAGCTTCACTGATGATTTCTACGGCCCATGGAAGCCATGAAACCAAAAGAGCCCATGGAAGTTCAAGCAATGCACTCGTGTCTTCATGGGAATCTATATACGATATTGACCAATCATCAGAGAAAAAAGTACTGTGAAAATCTTCAAAAGTTTTCACAGTTACTGGGGGTTAGAGGAGGATAACAAATCACCAAGAAGAACTGGAAGTCTAGAATTCTCCTAGAGTGTACTGAGGGATAAAAGTCAGAAATGAAAATTTTAAAAATATGATACTTAATTCATACTTATTTGATTTTGTGCATTGAGATTCTTATCAATTACACATTCTTCTTTTATAACATGCATTGATTTGTTTCATAATTATATATTGATCTACTCCTGTGGGTGCTGAAACTTTTGAGGACAGGTAGCATATCTTAAGCATCTTTGTAACCTCTGGCCATGGCACAGGGTTTTGCACAATACAATAGTTCAATAATGTTTATTTGGCAACTGTCAAAATGTACATGGAAATAAACTGCCAAGATGGAATATATTTTAAAATTCATGTCTTACAATACATTTCACTTGAGGTAGTTCTCCATATTTCCATACACACATATAAGGCAAACATTGCAGTCTTTTCTAGCTGGAGCATACCACCTACCTACAATGTGTGTATGGAGTCAAAATTCTACCAAGCATGGACATGCACTTTAGAAATGCTCACCTTTGAATGTTATCTGAGAAAATAGGAAAGAAAGTGACATGTCAACTTGTATAATCAGTTAATTTCCTCCCTGTTGGAAAGGCAATGGTAACCATCTAGGTTTGCATTTACACTTGCTGTCACACATAACAATCACTGCAGGGCAAATAGTAATTAGTGTGTAATGAACAGTGTCCAATTGGGATCAGCTTCTGAATTACTATCTAAATGTGGTAATGGCAGAAAATTTGCCACAATTATTGCTGCCCAGCAAGCCCCAAAAGATCATGTTCTTCTCCAAAATCTTAGAATACTTAGCACATTTCTTTCTCTATGTTCTTAAACTGTCATTTATGTTTGATACTTCTTTTCTCCCAATTGGATAAACTCTGAGATTAGAAATATATCTTGAAGTTTTAAAATTCCTGACAGCACAGACCTTCATGGAATAGAATAGTCAAGATCTCAGTAAACATACAATGATTAATTATTAATAATATGACACTATCCAGAGTAACAAAATTTTAAACATCTTACAAATATTTGCCTTCTGTGTTCTAGGGGTGGGAAATGATAGCATGTAGAGGGAAAATAGAAAATAAAGAGCTAATTCCAAATTGTGATTTAAGCCACTGACAAAGTATTGTACTCTAACAAATGAAGGTGCTCATTACCATCATATCAGTGTTGCATTCACTCAATAGATGTTGCATCTCTATCCAACACATCCTTGGGACTGCATGGCTGTGAATAATGCTGAAGTTTGCCTCTTATAGAGCACACAAATTTTACATCAATTAACCAAATAATAACAGACATTTAAAGCCTATGATTGGTGATGGGGGCACAGAGGTAAGACATAAGACTGCTCCTGAGGGGTAAAAATTGGGAAGAAAGTAATGTGACTAATCAAAATGCAAATGGGATCATGTCTCTCTCTGTTTAAAACACTGCTGTACTTCCTCATTTCTCTCCCAATAGAGTTCATGGTTAACTAGTGTCATACGAAACTACAGTATGAAGGCCCTACCTGTACCTCAAATGTTATCTTTCACCCCCTCCCTCTTTGTTCTATTAGCAGCTGATGTATTGCTGCAATTACCCTAACAACCATATTGTCATACTCCATGCTTTTGTCATACTGAACTCCCCCACCAAGGTCCTTTCCCAAATAGCACCCTAGTCTGCCTGATAAGTGCCTATCTCATGATGGAATCTCTGAGTAAAACCTCTCTTACCCATCCCAGTTCCATGGGAGGAACTATGATTTTTTGTGTATCTTCCCATGTATCCCATAATATTTTTGGTGTAAACATTGCTACAGTTTATACCAGTATTGTATATTTACCTTTCTCAACTCTATTATAAGATCAGTCAGAAAAGACCATATCTTATTTACTTCTTTTATCCTCAACACTTAAGATGAATTAGAGAATGTCCTAAAATCTTGAGGCAATGGGCGATGGCTCTAAACTTTGGCTACACTTAGAATTACCTAGGAAGGGTTTATAAATCCTAGCACTCAGGTTGCAACCACAATCAATTAAATCAGAATATCTGGGATCTAGGACCTGGGAAGCAATAATTTTAAAACTCCCCAGATGACTGCAAAGTATAATCAAGACTGAGACTCACTGACTTGAGGGTTCAGTGAGTTATGGTGGCCTTTGTGAGTATGCTTTAAAGTATATGATGTGGACATAAGCCAGAACTCACTGACTTAAAGTATGAGCAATGAGAAAGTGAAAGGAAACACATGTTAGACCAGCAGATGCTAGTCTCTTGTGATTTTCCCTATCGCCAATTTCATTAGGAAACATGTCCTCCTTTGGTAGCATTAACATATTGAAGACTGAGCAATCATTCAACAAAGAAACCAGTTTAGCATTGCCTAATCCAATATTTTCTAAATGTATTTGACTTCAGAACGCTATTTTTTCCCTTTTAACACGTATTCATTTTCCTAAGAAATGCCGATACACTTTTTTTTCTTTCAAGAAATTAGGTGATAATACGAGTGCAAGCAATAATGTAGCTTAGAGGAAGAAAAGAATGGTTGAGAAAATATCTTCATATCTTTAGAATAGGAAAGACTCAGTCATATTTGCAGAATGAAAGGAAGGAGACAGAGGGAAGGGGAGAAATTGAAGATGCTATAAAGAGCAATTATTTGATTTCTTCAGCAGGTGGGTTTTCTTTTCTCAGGGATGTCTTCTCCATTAATAACCTCACAGCATCCAAAAGAAGGCAGTAAAACATCCACTGACATTCTAAAGTAACATTCATTCACACTTCAACATTTACCAAGCATCTTCAATGTGTCTATTCTCTTTACTAAGGGGACAAAGAAAAAGAGGTGACTGCTCCATCTGGAATGCCACCAAAGATCTCATATAAAAAGTGAAATTTAAATTGTTTTTTAAAAGCAAGTAGATAATTTACTAGCAAGAAAAGAAGGATAAGACAGAAGAAAGCAGGAGAAAAGAACATGAAAAAACAAGGAGCAATACAAAAAAAAGTGTGGCTGGAATATGAATGGGATTGATAGGACATGAGACTGAAAAATTAGACTAGGCCATGTATATTTAAGAGCTTTGAATGACATGCACGGCAAAGAGTTTGGGATTTATGAGGTATAAAAGAGGGAATGACATGCTATATTTGTCGTACAGAAAAATCACTTTGACAGCAATGTGAGAGAATGGAGGTAGAGAGACCTGCAACAGAGAGACTAGTTTGGAGCCTATTGCAATTATGAGACCATTGCAGGTTTCCGTGGATACAACTAGGCATAGGGAATTATTTTGTAACAGAGCATGAAATATCATGTGATCTTTATTGGTTTAAAGCAAACCTCCTACCTCAGGACTCTTGGGCACATTTCCAAAATATAAACTCAGCATGTAAATCAACTGCTGCTATGAAAGTTCTTGGGGATCATGCAGATGACTCTTCACGCAAAAAGTAGATCACAAAATGTAGGTCATTTAAAAAAATATCACAGCAGGACTTTGTAAAATGGATATGTAAAATGATTCATTTAGATTTATTATGGGGGTCTCATACTTGTCTTGAATGTACAATCATAATAGAAAAATTTCTATTTCTGGGTTTTATTTTGAAATGCTGACAACAGTAACCTAACGAAAGGCTTAGCCATTTTCCTAGCTACTTCATGAAGAGGTTAAAGCCCTTTAAAAAAAAAGTAACTTGCTTTCTTCTTATTGGAATGAAACAAACATGCAAGCCGCTGAACCTTATCTGCCTAATTCAGTGAAAGAGTCACACAGACACTAGAAACTTCCTGGTCTACACAGACAGATTTTGGAAAGAGGAAACACTATTATGCTCTCAACTAAAGATAGTAATGATTTCACAGGTTATTCCTATTTCAATAATTCCTAAAGTTATCTCAAGCTTTATTCAGATTGGCTAATGAAAATTCATAGATTTTCTTTGGACATAAATAAAAGCACAAAAGAAGAAATGGCACAAAAATCATCCAAATATAGCTCAATTTAAGGAAGCCATTTCTAACAATTAGCACTATTACTAGATGAAATGTGCAGCAATTGAGAGGCATCATTGTGTGTTTGCCACAGAAAGCCTTACGTATGAACCAGATGACCTCTAGATTACTTTTTGATTTTGAGATTATATATTCTCAGTGACAATTGAACTGAGGACTGAACTCTTAACTTTATTGTATGACATCCATCACTTTCCAAATCATTAATTCAAAATACTATTTCTAGAAGACTTACTATGTATCAGGCACTATGTTAGGCATCATTGAGGATTCAGTGATCAATGACAGATGAATCTCTTATGTTTATGGAGTTTTAGAATCTAACTGAGAAGAAAGAAAAGTCAAAATTAATTGTAAGAGAGGGTAATGATAGGGAATGTACTTGTATTTCTCTTCCTTACGACCAACCACTGTGATTATTAGACAAACATCTGTTTTTTTTCCCTAAAAAAACAATACTGTTCTCAAAAATACTCCATCTTTCTCCAACTGGGTTCTACAAATTCTGGAGTCCAAAAATTATATCAAAATGTCTTTTAAAAATGATAAAAATGAGGTCAATGATGTAGAAATAATAAGGAGTAAAGGAGATGAAAGGATGTATGCATTTTTCGAGTCTCTAATATTTGTATTATTTATGAAGTGCAGATGTTTTTTCAAGAGGAATGCTAGATGATATGGCCATAGCAGCCATGAACCATTAGAGTAGCAGTCATTTAGTACAAATATAGAAAATCTATCTCTAAAACTGTACTTTTGAACTTTACAATGGATAGATTAGGCTGACACCATCTGAATCCATTGATCAATTACAGCATCAGTCAAAATGGGACAATAAGGCATCGTGTACCTCCAATAGGAAGTACCTAGCACACCTATGAAGCTTTCTTGCCACTTAAAAAAATGAAAACCCTTCAATGTAATCAGGCCTCTACCCACAATTAGCAAATCACAGGAAAAAGGAGAGATGAAAAGGAAACACATTGAATGATACCACAAGAATAGTGCTAGCCAAATCCAAAGTGTGGCAAATTCTCCAGTACTTGTGCCCTAGATTTTTTAACATGTACAGGATAAAAAGGGAGGGAAAGTGATAGAGATATTTAAAGTTACATCAACCATAGACAATATATGGATCTTCACTGGATCATAATTAGAACAAAGCAACTGCATAAAAGATATTTTTAAGACATTTGAGAAATACTGAACAAGGATTAAATATTAGATTACATTCATGAATCATTATTAATTTTGCTTAGTTTGATAGAATATTTTGCTTATATTAAAATAATGATTGCCTTTTAAAAAATATACTGAGCTTTATTTTGGTAAAATGATATGATTTAAATTATTCACAAATATTCAAATAAGTGGGAAGTGGTGAAGAGATAACATAACAATGAAAATGGGGGCTATTTCATTTTCTCTATTTTGGGGTATTTTTTAAAATTTCCATAATAAAATTCTTTTAAAGAACACTTTCTCTTGGTAATAGAGAGATGTCTGATTATTATGCTCAATAACTAGAAAAAATCTTTGTCCGTAAACACGAAGACTCTTTGTAATCTCAAGAAACTTGGAGATTAAAAAAGCAATTTGGTACATGAAACACAAGACTAGTCTCAGTGAATGATGAAAAACTAAAACTGTAAGAAAATGTGAAGTCTTGGGGACTTGCTTTGATGGAGTACTGGTAATGAGTTACAGAGGCCCTTCTAAGAGATGAAAAGAGCAGTGAGATGTAGTACCTAATGTCTGAATGTGTCCAACAATTCAAAAGACTCTGAGTACAAGACCTGTTTTATATTTTGATGAGTTTTACTTTGATTTTAAAAATTATTTTAGACATGGCCAAAGTTATAAAATTAAATATTAAAAAGTAAAACAAAATTTTTGAGAAGGCAAGAGGTGCTATTATCACAAGCACAAGGACCATGTAGACAGAACTATGAGAAAAGGAAGGAAATCTTCGTCCATGTGATAGAAGGGAAGGAGAAAGCACGCAAAGAAGCAAGGGAATTAAGGTTGGTGGCAAAGGATGAGAGAATTCAAATATGATATCTTTTTTTCTTTTAATTGATGAAGTATGGGGAAAAGTTATTGGCTAAGAATGTAAGAAGTTATTAAAGTGATGGATGATGAAATCTAAGCAAGACAAGAATCATGAATTCGGGATTATATAAATGAATGGTTAGAGTCCACTTTAGTGGATTGAAAATCTTCAAGCAATCAACCAATTATGGCAATAATAGTACTTAATAAGCAATGTGAAAAGATAGAATGTAGTAGTAGAAAAGTAGTATGCATGAAATCAAGTTTTCAGAACAATTGTGCAATTGTTTGTGATGACAAGTCCAGGAGTCATGGGAGTGGGTGTCTAACCTGAGGAAAAGGTCACTTACGATGTGGAGGTCAAGGAACTGAGGGCCCTAAGTACTGAATAGTTTATTCATGTGGAAGTTGAAACCACTAATGTGATGATGTAGAAAGGTATTTTGTGAGAAGAAACCAAAGCTTCACATGAATATCTGTGTCTATGGGAGTGGGGATAATGGTAGGGGTGACCACATGAATTTTTGAAGACTATCATATTACTGCACATAATCCTCCAAGAAAAAAATATATTATAAAATCTTTTCCAACATTACTTGAACAGAGATTATTTTTTACTTTTGAAAGAGTACTGGAATTAGTGGGGAACACATTTTGGGGGAACTTAACTAGTATTTTTCAAACTGTGGATGGCAAATAATTAGTCATAAAGTTAATTTAGTGGATTGTGGCCAGCCTTTTAATAAGTGAAGTATTAGAGCAAAATAGGTTAGAATATGTAGATGTGCTCAAATAAATGATGGACCATCACTTGTGAAAGATATATGGGAGTGAAGTGACCTGGATTCAACTAATTCTAGAGCTAGAAGACTCATTATAAAATAATAATAGTGACAAAAACAAATTTTAAGTCTTAGTAAATATATATTTTTCCTTCAATATTCATAAAACTCCAATAAGGTAAATATTACTATGCCTTTTAACAAATGATGAAACCAAAACTCCAAAAGTTTTATTAAATTGTCAAAAGTTGCAGAGTGACTGGCTAAGCTAAGGTTTGGGCAGTGACATGTCTGAATTCACAGGACACGTTTTGTCCTGGGCCATGATGCTGCCGGAGAGATCATTTCATCCAATGTCTCATTCTACTGCAGCACAGAAGGGCTAAGTCTCTTGCTTAGAAACAACCATTTAGTACTTGTAGGTTATGGGTATAGAGTATAGGTTCCTTAACTCCAAATTCAGTACTCCTCTGTCCCTACAAATTATAAATTTAAAGTTATTTTGTTTCTAGTCCAAGCTTGTAGATAAATCTCTGGATATATAATTGAGATAAACATAACCTTGCTCCAAACAAATTAGAGAAAATAGAGATTGAAGGGAACTCTTTAAGAGAACTATTTTGAAGGCAAACGATGATACTATAATATAAGAAATTGGTACCCAACTTATCAGTTTTCTAAGTCCTATTCTTGTTTAGGTGAAAAGTATTTAAGCATATTCTATATCAATACTCACTTTTGCCTTCACATTAGAATAAACTGGGTAGCTTAAAAAAAAAAAGAAACCCTCGTCCCCAAACCCAAGCTGCAAAGTAGATCAATTAAATCAGACTCTGCCTTTTGGCAGGAACCGCCATCTTCCAGTAATTCGCCAAAAAGACAAATGCAAAAGGAAAGAGGAGAGGCACCTAATATATGTTCTCTAGGCCTTTGAGAAAACATGAGTTATTCCTTTGGTCAGATACATTTGAATCTATAAGAAAGGTGATATTGTAGATATCAAGGGAATGGGTACTATTCAAAAAGGCATGCCCCACAAATGTTACCAGGGCAAAAGTGGAAGAATCTGCAATGTTACCCAGTATGCTGTTGGCATTGTTATAAACAAACAAGTTAAGGGCAAGATTCTTGCCAAAAGCTTCCTTACAATCCACATTTGAAATTCTTCGTCTGTCATTTCAATCTTTTCATTTTGGTTAGTATCCATTGGTAGGGAGTTATTGTTTTCTTTAAGGGGTGTCCTTTCACTCTGATTTTTCATGTTCCCAGAGTTCTTTCACTGATTCCTTCTCATCTGGCCTCTCAATAGAGACTTGGGGGTGTTAGGTCTGACTTATAGGCCTGCCTCCTAGTCCCTGAGGATCAATCCCTGAATGTGCCAGGAAATTGAGGGCTGGTCCTGAGTTGCCTACGGGGTGTTCTAGCAGGTTTGATGTACCTCTTGGGTTACCTCTGACCTGGTGTCTTCACCTCTTCCCAACAGTGTGTAGTGAGTTTGGTCTTGCAGGCAATTTACTCTCTGTGATGGCAGGTGATGTCTGTGAGTGTGAATCAGGCACACCCTGTTTCCTTGAGTTGGAATATGCTATGATGACCTATATCATTATCCTCCCTGTCATTGGTCGATGTTTGTATGATAGAGCCAGCTACCAAGATGTTCTTTTGGGTCCACGATGGACTCTGGTCCCCCAAATGGAAAACTTGAGTGCCGCTAGCTTTAGGAGAAACCTGATAGTTCCCAGGGAGTTTCTTGATCTCCACCAACACTGAGGTCAGGGGAGGAGCAAGGCAGTTAGTTTGTGGCTAGATTGTGGGAGCCTGAAGGGCTTTGCAAAGCTTTGGTGAGGCTCAGATGTTGCTTTTCTGGCCACTAGGGGGAAGCTGCTGGTAGGAGGGTCAGGATAAGCTCTCCAGAGAACTGTTCATGGAGGGGGCTAACCACTTGTATACTAAGGTACTGGGCTGGATTCTTTCCACCCTCATCCAGTAGCCCAGTTTTTCTGTAGGGAGGGCTGGGTGCTACCCCAAATGCCACTCCTTGGACCCCCATACACCCCGTAAGGTTGAGTCAGTAAATGCTGTAAACGGCATGTAAATTGACCCTCCCCTGTCAGTAGGTGGTGCTTGTCAGAAGGAATAAGCTGTAATATTGTTTTTGGGTCCTGTGACCAGCTCTAATCTCCCAGGAGAAGCACCTGAATGCCCCAGGTGATGGGTAAGGCCCTGGAATATCCAGGTGAGTCCTTAATCCCTGCCCAGGCAGAGGCAGGTAGGGGAGTGTGGCTGAGTGGGGCTGAGTTGGGCGAGCTTGCCCTCAGACTCCACAGAAGCTGGCAAGGTAGCTGTTTTGGCAGGGATCAAAGGTCTGCTCCCAGCTTTTGGGCAGAGCTGCCAAGGGAGAGCTGAAGTGGCCCCACCCAACTAGAAACACTGTTTGTGGATGCAGGCCTGTCTGAGATTCACAAACCGGTAGTCTGCAGTGGACCTTGCCACTCCACCCCCTCCCTCTGCTCCACAGTCCTTCCCCAGTGTCTGCCAGCAAGCAAGAGCCCAAGCCAGCCAAGCTCCCCCATGATTGTGCTGTGGGCCGAAAGTTTCCCCACTCAGGATCCTGGCCTGAGCTGAGAGTGCAGTCCTCCCAGGGGGAAGGGTGCCCTGCAAGCAAATTGCAGCTAGGACCCACACTGCACTCTCCCCCCGATCTGCCCATGTGGGCTCCCTGGACCAAGAAGGTCAATCTCTGACCATGCCTGGAAGAGGCACACTTCTCCTGAGACTCCCATGGGATACCTGAGCAGGATCAATGTCCCTCTGCCTCAAAGCAAACCCTACTTGGATCTAAATAAAATGATAAATAGCATTATATCAGCTTGGGACTTTAACACTCCATCAACAGAATGGGACAGATCCTCCAAGCAGAAAATAAGCAAAGAAACAATGGACTTAAATGGAACTATAGAACTAATGGGCCTAACAGACATTTACAGGACATTCTACCCCAAAATAACTGAATATACGTTCTTCTTATCAGCTCATGGAACATTCTCTAAGATTGATCACATCCTAGGCCACGTAACATGCCTCAAAAAACTTTCAAAAATAGAAATTATACCATGTATCATCTCAGACCACAGTGGAATAAAATTATCAACACTAGGTTGATCACATGGCAGAAATACTCTCTAGGGATTAGGGGGATGGGGGGGCAAATCTACAACTAAAGGACACAGGGAGCACTAAAGGGAGGGAAGGACATGCCTTTAACCTGCATTTGGGTGAGGCAAAGACATAAAGTGTAACTATAATGTTTGTACCCTCACAAAACCCTGGAATAATAAATAAAAAATAAAAAAATCAGGCCAGGTGCAGTGACTCACGACTGTAATCCTAGCGCTCTGGGAGGCTGAGGCAGGAGGATCACTTAAGCTCAGCAGTTTGAGACCAGCCTGAGCAAGAGTGAGACCCCACCTCTACTAAAAATAGAAAAATTAGCTGGGCATCATGGCACGTGCCTATAGTCCCAGTTACTCAGGAGGCTGAGATAGAAGAATCACTTGGGCCAAGGAATTTGAGGTTGCTGGGAGCTAGGCTGATGCTGTGGCAACAGAGTGAGACTGCCTCAAAAATAAATAAATTAATTAATTAATAAAATAAAATAAAATAAAAAATCAATTCCAACAGAAACACTCAACTCTACACAAAGTCATGGAAATTAAACTTACTGCTGAATAGATATTGGGTCAAGGAGGAAATTAAGCTGAAAAGCAAAAGTTTCTTCAAACTAAATGGCAAAGGGAACATAAAATATCAAAATCTGTGGGATTCAGTAAAAGCAGTCATAAGATGAAAATTCACAGGCCTCAAGGCCTACAGCCAAAAGACAGACCAATCACAAGTCAACAATCTAATGAACTGTCTCAAGGAATTGGAAAAGGAAGAGAAAATAAATCCCCAAACCAGTAGAAAAAAAAGAAAAGAAAAGAAATAACTAAGATCAGAATAGAACTAAATGAAATTGATAACAAATGAATTATACAGAAGATTAATAAAACAGCATGTTGGTTCTTTGAAAAGATGAACAAAATCAACAGGCCTCATGCCAGGTTAATGAGAAATGGAAAAAAAAGGACCCCAATACGCTGAATCAGAAATGAAAAAGGAGATACTACAACTGATACCATGGAAATACAAAATATCATCTTTGAGTCCTATAAAAAAAATCTTTATTCACAAATACCTGAAAATGCTGAGGAAATGGACAAATTCTGGGAAACACACAACCTCCCTAGGCTCAGTCAAGAAGAAATAGAACTCCTGAAAAGACCAAAATCAACTAACGAAATTGAAGCAGCAATAAAAAATCTCCCAAAAAAAAAAATGTCCCAGACCAGATTATTTCACAGCTGAATTTTATGAGACCTACAAAGAAGAATTGGTACCTACACTGCAGAAATTATTTCATAACATTGAGAAGGAAGGCATCCTTCCCAACTCATTCTACAAAACTAATATCACCCTGATACCAAAACCAGGGACAGACACAACAAACAAAGAAACTACAGACCATTATCTCTTATGAATATAGATGCAAAAATTCTCAATAAAATTCTAGCAAAGGAAATTCAGCTGCATAGCAAAAATAATCCACCATGACCAGGTGGACTTCATCCCAGAGATGCAAGAATGGTTCAACATACCCAAATCTATAAATATGATTCACCACAAAAATAGAAGCAAAAACAAAGACCACATGATCCTCTCAATAGACATTGAAAAGATATTTGGCAAAATTTAGCACTCTTTTATTATAAGGACTCCTAAGAAAATAGACATAGATGGAACCTACCTCAATATTATAAAAGCCATGTAAGACAAACCCATGGCCAATATTATATTGAATGGGGAAAAACTGAAAGCATTCCTGCTTAGAACTGGAACCAGACAAGGTTGCCCACCACTTTTATTCAACATAGTGCTGGTCAGTCCTAGCCAGAGCAATCAGGCAAGAGAAGAAAATCAAACAGGGAGAGAAGAGATAAAACTATCACTCGCTGCTGACAATATGATCTTATATCTAAAACCCCCCCAAAGATTCTGCCAAGAGACTCCTGGAATTGATAAATAAATTCATCAAAGTCTCAGACTACAAAATGAATGCACACAAATGAGTTACATTCCTATATAGTAACAACAGGCAAGCTGAGAATTGAATTAAAGATTCAATGCCTTTCACAATAGCAAGAGCAAAAATAAAATACCTAGGAAGACATTTAACCAAGGTGGTAAAAGACCTTTACAGGGAGAACTACAAAACATTAAGGAAAAAAAATCACAGAGGATGTAAACAAATGGAAAAATATATCATGCTCATGGATGAGCAGAATCAACATTGTTAAAATGTCTGAACTACCCAAAGTGATTTATAGATTCAATGCAATCCCCAATAAAGTACCAATGTCATTTTTTGCAGATCTCAAGAAATAATTCTATGATTCATATGCAATCAGAAAAGACCCTGAATAGCCAAAGCAACCTTAAACAAAAAGAATAAATTGGGAGGCGTCACTTTACCAGACTTCAAGCTATACTATAAAACTATAGTAACCAAAACAACATGTTACTGGCACAAGAACAGAGACCTAGACCAATAGATCAGAACAAAGAACCCATATTTAAAACCATCCTCATATTGCCATCTGATCTTTGACAAAGAAGACAAAAATATACACTGGGGAAAAGAATCCCTATTCAATAAATGGTGCCAAGAAAATTGGATAGCCACATGTAGAAGACTGAAACAGGATCCACACCACTCACAAAAATTAATTCGCAATGGATAATGCACTTAAACCTACAGCATGAAACTATAAGAATCCTAAAAGAGAAATCAGAAAAACTTTTATAGATATCAACCTAGGCAAAGAATTTATGAAGAAGACCCCAAAGGCAATCACAGCAACAATAAAAATAAATAAGTGGGGCCTGATTAAATTTAAAAGCTCTACACAGCCAAGGAAACAATCAATGCAGTGAACAGACAATCTACAGAACGGGAGAAAATATTTGCATGCTATACATCCAATAAAGGGCTAATAACCAGAATCTACAAAGAACTCAAGCGAATCAGCAAGAAAACATCAAACAACCCCATTAAAAAGTGGGCAAAAGACAAGAACAGAAGCTTTTCAAAAGAAGATAGACTAATGGCCAACAAGCATGTGAAAAAATGCTCCACATCTCCGATAATTAAGGAAGTGTGAATCAAAATCACAATGAGATATCACTTAACTCCAGTGAGGATGGCTTTTATCAAAAAGTTCCAAAATAACAGATGCTGGCCTGGATGCAGAGAGAAAGAACACTTACATACTGTTGGTGGGACTGCAAACTACTACAACCTCTATGGAAAGTAGTATGGAGATACCTGAAAGAACTAAAAGTAGACCTACGCAGCTGACCCAGCAATCCCACTACCTGGTATTTACCCAAAGGAAAAAAAAATATTTTATAAAAAAGACATTTGCACTCAAATGTTTATAGCAGCACAATTCACAATCGCAAAGATGTAGAAATAATCCAAGTGCCCAATACATGAGTGAATCAATAAAATGTGGTGTGTGTGTGTGTATGTGTGTGTGTGTGTGTGTGTATATATATATATATATATATATATATCATGGAGTATTCCTGAGCCACAAAAAATGGTGAACCTTTTTTACCTTTTGTAACCACCTGGATGGAACTGGAGACCATCCTTTTATGAAGTATCACAGTAATGAAAGAACAAAAACCACATGTACTCACTACTAAATTGAAACATAGATCAACACTCATGTGCACATATGGTAGTAAAATTCAACGGAAATCAAGTAGGTGGGAGGGGGAGGGGATGGTTAAATTTACACCTAGTGGGTACAACACAGACTTGTACATTGGTGATGGACACACTTATAACTTTGATTCAAACTGTACAAAAGCATTTTATGTAACAAAATGTTTGTACCCCTGTAATACTCTGAAATTAAAAAAAAAAAGATTCTTGCCAAGAGAATTAATGTGTGTTCTAGAGCATATTAAGCACTTTAAGAATCCTCACATGTGTGACGGAAAATGACGAGAAAAAGGAGGAAACCAAAGCGAAAGGCACCTGGGTTCAAGTGAAGCACCAGCCTGTTGTACCCAGAGAAGCACTCTTTCTCAGAACCAATGGAAAGGAGCCTGAGCTGCTGAAACCTACTGCCTACTGCCTAAGAATTCATGGCATAATAGGTATAAAAAATAAAAGATCTCTAAACTGCAAAACAAACAAAAAAATAGAAAAAAAAAGACTCTCTGAGGGTAAAGTACAGAAGTCAATATTTTCTAAAAACCCCAAGTTAGTTCCATTTTGCAGTCAAAGTGGAGATACTGGTACTATGACAGTTATTTACCTAATCCCATTCAACTATTTTCCATTTATCTGATCCCATTCATCACTGAATTCTGACAACCTCTTCACAGGCACAAGTCCTAACAAAACTATGTTAAAAGTATCAGCATGTTAAAGAAATTCCACCCGCTACACCCATATTTTGGCTCTTTTCTTTTTTTTCTTTTCTTTTCTTTTCTCTTCCTTTCTTTCTTCCTTCCTTCCTTCCTTCCTTCCTTCTGGTCTTTCTTCCTTTCCTTTCTTTCCTTCCTTCTGTTCTTTTCTTTCTTTCTTAAAATAATCTGATGAGTCAGAGCTCAGGACATTCATGAGCCATGTTTTACTAGAGGCTATGAAAACTGCCTCACAGATCAGCACCCATAGGTGGTGTTCCCTCTCCTACTTCTGTTTCCATGTTGTAGGCCCATCTAGGTAGAATCTGCTTTCTCCAGTCATATTGGACCATTCTCTTCTTTCCTTTATTCTTTCTTTCTGTGATGAACTGAATGGGAAGTGCCCCTCTGGGTAAATCCATCTAGGTCTCACTGCTTCTATTTTACATGCTCTGCACCTGAATTTAACTGGCATATTCAGACATTTTGGTCATGAAGGAGGGAGTAGGATGCTCACCTTATACCTCCAGGCTTAAGTCACATGGATTTTTCAGTTTTTACCAGAGCTGTGTTTTGGGAGCATTTAGTCTCTGGTTATGAAGCGGTACTCTGAGGCTAGGTTAGCTTCTATACCCTGTGTACAGATTCCTTAATTAGAAACCCCAAGCTGAGAAGGGTGAGTTACAGAGGAGAGATAAGGCATGTCTGAGTTCCTGGACATCTTATCATCATCAGAGAAAATAAATTTCAACCTACAGACTAAGCATTTATTATTATTAACTTGTATTTGTAGTTTTTAAACATTTACATGCCAGACTTTTTCCCCTCTATTCTCCCAACTACCCTGTGGGGACAGTAGTTATTTCCTACAGATTAGAAAATTCAGGGTTATTAAGGTTAAGTTACTTCTTCTATAACAAGCTGGAAAAGAGGCCACAACTAGAACACATCTGTCTGTCTCTGGATAAAACGCTCTTTCCATACACCTTGTTTATTGTTTTGTCAAACTCATTCTTCAGGAATGTAAAAAGGAAATTTATCATGTCTAAATATAATAGCAGTGTTTAGTGTCAAGACCTCACAGTTTAACAAAAGTAAGCCAGGACTTTAAGTATCTTTATTCTAGCCTAGTCTAGCACTCTTGGGTGTTTCTCAAATAACAACAGGGAACTCTTCATTTACCAAAGAAATCTGCAAAATGAAACTCGGGCTCACCATCATTCATTGAAGCATGAGAAAAAGGAGAGCACTGTCTCTTATCATTTACAGCAAAAATATGGCATACAGTACGTGTTCAAGAAATGTTTAGACAATTGCTATAGATGCTCAAATGTCCAAAGGATGGCTTACACAGAAGGTAAAAAATGTTTATAGTAGAGTATCTTTATATATGACTATTTAAATATAATCTTTGTCCACTTCATTATGCCTGGATGATGTATATAAAGCTGGTGACTCAGCTATCCTGCAGCTATCTCTGCTCTGTTATTTTTATGGAGACTGTACACAGGTAATCACCATGTATTATCAAGCAAGGATAATGATAAATGATGTTTGGTGTTAACAGGTAATTCTCTAAGCTACAGCAATGCACAACTGAAAGAATTCTTTTGGAAAAAAGGAAAAAATATAGAGAAAATTATCCTTCGATATTGATACTTTTTTTTTGGTAATGAAGATAGGCACCATCACGGAATTGGCAAACTTTTGGGAAAAAAAATTAGTAAAAGTCTTCTGGAAAGAAACATAGTGCTACTATTTATCATTCAAGAGCTTCAAAAATGGATCTAACCTTTGATACAGATATTATTTCATATCTAATAATTTATTCTAGGTAATCAGAAGACAAGACAGACAATTATGTATAAGTGTGTTTAAGAGAGTAGTATTTATGATAGTGAAAAACTGGAAATTACCTAAATATCAAACAATAAGAAATAAAATATTAATATATCTGTAAAATTGAATCCTAATCACACATTAAAATGTCTTTAAAGAATATATAGTGACAAAATAATTACTCATGATGATGTTAAATGAAAGAGCCAAAGAAAATATGTCTACAGTTTACGTAAATAAATAAAAAATATTTTTTTTTATATTTTACACAATTTTACTCTACAAATTCTCTTGAATGAGCATGAATATAGTTACAGTGTTGGTCTGTGGTAGCAAAGAGACTGAACTAGTGGCTAGGAAATCTGAGTCCCAAATGTATTTGCCACACAATGTATTCATATTTATGACCGTAGGCCAATTCTTTAACACTTAAGGTCTCAATTTGTTCTTTTGTTAAAAGTGCAGCATTGAATCCCCCATCTAGAATTCAAACATTTTCAGGAGTCCATCAGACAATATAAAGTCATCAGGAAAGTCAAGTTCATACATCCGTTCAACAAAGAATTATTGAGTGCCATTAGATGTTAGGTACTGTGCTGGGCACTAGGAATAGAATAGTGAAATAAATAGATGTGACCAGCTGCTTGTATTGAAACCAATCCAAACTTAATACTTTCCTAGATGTGGGAGAGTAGGGCAGGTCACAGTAAAATAGGCATACTAGCACTTTACATGCATTATCTCATTTCACTCTCTCAACAACTCTATGAAATACCTATTATTTTCTCCATTTCCCCATTTTATTGGTAAAAAGAAGAACAGTGATTTTTAAATGACTTTCCCAATTTGTTAAAGGTATTATGTAATATAAAGGTATAACGTAATGATATTAAGTAATAGAAACCTCACGATACTAAGCATTTCATTCAATCTTTCTATCAGTTTTCTAAATAATCAGGAAAGACAAACAAAAGATTGTACTAGATTACCATTAAGTTTTCTTTTCAATTCGTAAACCTTATAATTCTAATTTCAATCTAAATTTAGTTCTCATGACCCCTTCTTCATATATTAAAACAATCTATTTTTCTATTATCACCAATAAGCAGGTGTAATTTGATTTTGTTTTTATATCACTTTAAGGATACAATGGATAAAATAGAGTGATCCACTTGGGACTCTGGAATATTCTCATTTGGATTCCACATTTTATTTTGCTTTAAAAAGTCAGTGTCATCAACATGTTATCAGCTCCGAGAAGATCTTAAAAGTCTGCTGTCAATTGTCACCTCAAACACTAATTCATTCGGTGTTTCTTCACAACAGTGAATTACTGTTGCTGAGTTAAATTAAAAGAAGAAAAGAAAAAGGCAAAACAATTTAAAGGAAACTAAAACCCAAAGATAAGTGATGGATATGAGTTAGATAATGCTCTTTTCTGAATTCACTGGTGAAATTAGAAATTTCTATTTTAGAATCAAAGTCTAGCTTTGATTTGAAACAAATATAGTGGAGTAAAACACAGAAAAATGAATAGCATAACAGCTTAGGTCAAATGTGACATCATTTGAGAACCTTCTTTAAGTCTTCCACTGAGGATTAATTGCTCTGTTCACGGTACTCCAAGAGGACATTATCCAGATCCTTTAGAAGGTTTATCAGTCTGTCCTGAACTTGTTTATGTAACTGTCTCTACCAATAAGTATTGAGCTATTAAAGGACAATGGCCAGGTTATTTGCATCTCTATACACCCAGACCATGATGCTCGGCACACAGCAGAACTTCCATGTATATTTATAAATGAACAAATGAATAATTCAAATAAAATTGGTTTTTTTTTTTTACTTGTCATATGACTTTTCCTTTAATTAAACATGACCTAGAGCAATCTGGTTACCTCTGAATCCCAATTTACTCATCTGTAGAAACAGATATATATCTGCATTGCCTACAACATAAAGTTTGAATGTGAAAGGATGTAATCAATCTAAGAGCCATTTAGGATAACTGTGGAAGTATAAAGACAAAACACAATTCTTAGGGGTCAACAGAAAAGGCCAAGACTAGTTACTCAGCCTTATTCGTCTCTCTTAATGGTTTCATTTTCCTTGACCCCAATCTTTGAACCTGAATTATTTCTGACTCTCTCCTTCTCACTCTTTTCCATTTCCAAGATCTATCTTCTCAGTTTTCACAATATATCTTATCTCCTTTATTGCTTTATGCCAAGTTTATCCCATTCAGCCCTTTTATAAACATTTATTAAGCACCTGCTATCTGCAAGACACTGTGCTAGGTGATGTGGGTACTCAGATGAACTCAATGGCCTGAGCCTCTGCTCCCATGGAACTTATATTCCAATAGGATCCAAAGCCAAATAAATGGGCACTAATACACACAAATTAGTTTTTGACATGGACGAATGACACCTAACCCATCCTGGAATAAGGAAAGTTTTCAAAAAAAGGTGACATCACTATCACAACGACACCACCACAAATAATCATAATCATCCTAACATATAATAAACCGCAACTATGCACCAGGAAATATTCTTACTGCCTTTCACATATTAACTCATTTATTCTTACAACAACCTGATGAGGTACATACTGCTACTCACACTTTACAGGTAAGGATATTGCATTTAAGCAAAAATAACTTGACTAAGTTTATGTAACTAACATTTAATTCCAGAGCCTGTGACCTGAGGAGGTAATACTGCTTATACTATTCTCAATACCAGAGGGATAAACAGGAGTAAGAGAAAGAGGAGCTCAGTTAATTTTCCAGGATGTAAAAATAATATGAACAAAGGTCCAGAGATGACAGAGAAAGATATATTAAGATAATTGAGGAAAGTTTAATGTGTACAGATCCTGGGGCAGTGGGGTAGGGAGTGGGGGAGATAATGATAAGATAGTAAAGCTAGAGGAGTTAGCAGGAACTAAATTATATAGGGCTTTATAAGTCAAATTACAGTATTTAGACTTTAAAAGCAACTATCGCAACAACTATCTAACATTCATTTCATTCAACTAATTTATGTGAGGCTACTATCATTGAGGCAGTCTTCTAAGTGCTAGAGATTGCATGGAACAAACTAAGCAAGGTCCTTAATCTCAGCAAGATAATTAAAAAAATAAACCAGAAAGTAAAATGTATTGCTAAGTGCTACAATGGACTATAAACAGGATGTGATGGGCAATGACAAGGTCAACACCAGATGATAAGGAGAGGTCTCTCAGAGGACATTGAGTTTCATCTCTGCTTTTATAGTCATTCTGGTTTATACTCAGACCTGCAGCCAAAATAATGTTTCTGAAAATCTCTTAATAGTTTTTCAGAATACTTAAAACTATTTATAAATTATATGTTCATTTAAGAAAGGTGGATGGATTTAAAGTAAAAGCGACACAAATTTCTATTCCAAGTGTTAATTGTTGTCAACGACTTGGTATATAGTCTTCTTGATGATTTTTGTCCATATAAAGATTTGTTTTCACATAAATGAGATAAGAGTTGCTATTTCGTATGTCTTTTGTTTTGTTTTTAAACATATGATAAATATTATTCAAGGTTAGTACATAAATATATAATTCATCCTTTTGTAAAACCACAACTATAAGCATTTTGTTCAATGCCATAAATAATTTCAGACACTCCAATTAATGGACATTTCAGTTGATTCCAGTGTTACAGTACTAGATAAAGTACCACTATAGATTATCATACATGATCATTTTTGAGCATTGCTCTATTATGAATTTAGAATGCATTTTTAGAAATGGAATTGCCATGTATTAGGGTATGCAAATATTAAATACTTATGTATTTTGCCACATTGTTTTCCTGAAAGTTTATGTCAAGTTACAGTCTCATAATTATACATAATTTACATCTGTGATGATGGCTATTTTTCTATAAATTTGTCAGTACTAACCACCATTAACATTTTAAATTTTTGTGAATCTGATAGGTGAAAATTATACTGTATTGCTTTATTCACATTTCTTTGTTCTTAGTGATATTGAACATCTCTACATATAAGTACCTATTTCTGAGGACCAATCTGTAACATTGTGTAACCATCTGCAAAAAAAAAAAAAAAAAATCTCAGGACTCTTCACTGTCTATTAAAAAGGAGTTCAGACTTCTTAATATGACATGCATGGCCCTCTGCCTACAATTTATCTTTCTAGGCTTCCTGTCTACAATTTCTTATGTGACTTCTAAGTTCTCTACAAATAGGTTTTGCTTACTGACCTTTGATTATACTTTTCTTTTCTATCTCTGTACTTGTTGATCAAAGTAAACTCCATCATTCAAGCCCAAGATCAAGTTCCACCTCTCTCCAAGAAACCTATCCCATAACTCCAGTCATAAGTGACCTCTTCTCTGAATTTCTTCAGTGCTTTTCCTGTTTTCCTCTTAAGGCACTGACCACTTTCTACTTTTCTTTATTTTTCTACTAAATTCTTAGCTATCCAAAACTGCCTTTAGCATGATGTCTAGAAGACAGTGGCTATTCAGAGGGCTCTCAAAGAAATCATTAATTCCACCAAAAATTAATTCTGTATATTTCACATCTTAGAGTACATTTTAAGGAAATAATCCCTAAAAACACAGAAAAATAAAATCATTAAACATTTTCAACAGAATTTTAATCAGTGGAAACTATATACAATTTAAATGTACAACATTAGGGAAATGGATAAGTTAACCACGGTACATTCATGAAAGTTTGTGCTTACGTGATAAATAAAGAGAGTACAGAAATATGTAGTGCGTCAATATTATGGAAAATAAATATAATACCAGTGAACAAAAGATGACAGGAAATACTGCAAAATACAAATTACAAATGTCTTTGTATGGTGGACCCATGCTAAATATTTTTCTATGTACTTTCCTCTGCTTTCTAAATTTTCTACATTAAGCATGCATGATTTTACTTTAAATAG
Organism: Propithecus coquereli; assembly: GCF_000956105.1. Lineage (NCBI taxonomy): Eukaryota > Metazoa > Chordata > Mammalia > Primates > Indriidae > Propithecus > Propithecus coquereli. The sequence goes on from NW_012141636.1 coordinate 2,249,589, forward strand.
CTTTGCTTCCATGTTTCTTTTTAAATAAGAACAATTGCAAAGCTGTAAGAAATTTGTTTTAATTAATTGATGAATTAAATGGCAATTGTGACATACAAGTGAAACTAAACTTTTGGAAGGCTGACAAGAAGATAAATACTTTTGTTTCTATAATCAAGTAAAACAGCTGCACTGGTATTATGGAAGGGGAGTGGGGAGGAAAAGGAAAATGATCTCTATGCTCTCACTACAGACGTAAGAAAATAAAAAAGGGAGAAGGAAAGTCATAGGAGAAATTGATGCCTTATGCTCTTCTTTTTGCCTGGTGTAGCATCAATCCTGCTTCAAGACTTGTTCAAGCCCTTCGAGCCATGAAGGTCTTCCTTGGGCCCTCATGTATACCCATCTCTGCTTTCTCTGAATCCTGTTTTACTTACTACAAGTATCATATTTGAAAACATTTAATTTGTTTCTAAATTATTTCTACTTTTTAGTGTTTTCTCCATACCCAGGATCCAAGGTCACCAAGGGCAGGGGCACATAAAACTTTACTTCTTTAGTATTCTTCAAGCACCAAAAACAGTGTGACACAGTGTGTTTACTACATATCTTCGGATGCACTCTTTTCATTCAGTAGGTTACGCAGATGTCTTACAACAAAGGGGGAAGGGGCTATAATTTATTGAGCCACAACTGTAATACAGGTGATTAACAATAATTATTATATATTTCACTCCAACTCCATCAACAAGGTATTATTATCTCCATTTGAGAGTTAGAGGCAGGTATATAGATAGACCTCAGTTACACAAGACTCTGAAGTTCTTTTGTTCTACCCTGAAAAGTTGAGAAAGCCAAATAAAATGCTCAACTTCTTGATGCACAACCTTGCTTAAACTAAACTAGAACAGACTATAATGATGCTCTCATCAGGAAAAGTATAAGATTATTTGATAACAAAATAGCAAATGCCATTTCTGTAGGAGAGTAAAGACACTAAAGATTCCTTCACTCTGGCTCCTGAACCTATTAAAGAAAAGACTTTGGTAAGGATTTCTAATATTCTAAATTCAGTATACTTCTTTTCTAAAATAGAGATAATTCCTATAGTAGGAAGTACATGGACTCTGTAGCCAGATACATCCCCTAAGTTCAAACTCTGGGCTCTACCCTTTCCTATTTCTGACCTTAAGTTATTCTCACTTAAGATTATCTAGTAAGCATCAATTCCTACATCTAATGAAAGAGACAATTACCCCCTAGGATTGATTCAAGGTTAAAGTAAAATAAACTAATCTCTAATATGGTACCTGGCTTATGGCAAGCCCTCTAAAAGCGTTAGTGGCCTCCCTTCACAGTAACCCCTACATCCTTTGCCCACTGGGATGAATATAGCTCTTTACTGCGATATAACATATGACTCTAAGAGCCAGGCTCACTAAACACTTTTCCTTCAGTTTGGAGACATAAGGAGAGGGCACTATGTCAGATAATGACTCATGTGTCAAAGCAGGCTTGAGAAAATCAACCTCTGACCCCAAACTGAAGACAATTCCTTAGAAGCATATCTTCAGAAGCTGTAATCAACAGGAGTCTGCACTCACTTTAAAGGCAGAACCAAGATCAAATTTTTATCTGTACCCAGAGCCTGGCACCTGCCAGTGAGCAGTATTAGAGATGTGGCCCAAGTCATTCAAGACAAAATTGCTTCCTGAAGATTTTACAATACAAAAGATAAAACTAAACATACCCATACCAAATTCGGTTTCTTCTTTGTTTGTTTTTACTTTTGGTACCAGTCCCTAGAGAAACAGGCTTGACCTAGGGCAGAGGCAAGCTGTACCACATCCAGCAGTGGTTCTTAAAAGGCGAGTGCCTTTTCCACTGAAGCAGTGACTCATGAAATTCACAACGTGCTAAGATTCGGTGAGGAACGTTTCATATAAAATTAACATAAGCAAAAGGTTACTTGAGGGAACAGTGCACTACTTTTTTAGGTGACCCAGTTATGGCTAAATTTGGAAAGTTGGCAAGGCTGATTCTTCCCTTAAAAACAGATCTCACAGAAACATAAGATACTATGAAGCCTCAGGGCCCAGATTTTTGCTGGGGCATCAATAGTGAGTAGGGCCACTTGAAAAAGCCAAACACTGTGGATGTGTCTGGTTACCTCAGGTTGCCATTGAGATCACTGTTTCCTAGAGTGTGGTTTGTGAGAGAGAAATCGGGGGACAACTTAAACTACAAACGATTAAGCAAATCTTAAATAGTGTTAAGTACATGCCAAGCACTATTTTAAGCACTACAAAAATGTTTATTCCTATTACAACCCCATGAGGTGCTTACTATTATCACCACCATTTTATAGATGAAGAAGCTCAAATAGAGAGAAGTGAAGTATCTTGCCACAGGGCCACACAGCTAGTATGTGCCAGAACTTGAATTGAAACAGACGCAGTTTGGCTCCAGACTCTGTGTTCTGCATCTCTACATTGCCTCTTAATGTTATGTCATGTTATTACACATAGTAAGACAACATCTACCACTTGTTTTCTGGCACAGACTTATGATTGTCTCTGAGAGGCAATGCACTGACGTGGCAGGGGATGTTGCCCCCAGAGCAAACTGCTTGGCTTGAATCCTGCATTCTGCTCCCATGACTTAAGTGTCCATGGGTAATTTAGTTAACCTCTGTGCTTGTTTCCTCATCTGTATGTCAGGTACTATAATAGACTCCTATTAGGTTTGGAGGACTAAATGAGCTAATACCTATAAAATTACCTGAAAAAAATATTAATAACCAATAATTGTTAACTATTATTATTTATTAAAAAGAAATACTATCTTGTCTCTGGGTTATAAAAGAAGTATAATAATTTACCTTTGTGAGAAGATGTGTAGTTGGAAGAATATAAACTTTTCTATTTGGTAGACTCTAGATAAGGTCACCTCTTCAACTCAGGCTAGCTGTAACCTTGGGAAAGTCACTTAATTAGTCTGAGCCTCAGTTTCTTCAACTATAGAATGGGTTAATATACCTCTGCCATAGGTGAGATGAGAATTCATTGAGATAACATATACGAAAATATGAAGAATCTGGTCCAATAATTTGGTATCAAATAAGACTACCAGATTCCCTGCCTTCCCTTTTTTATGCTTGGACATACTATTATTTAGGATGTTGAGTGATTTTACAAGGCTCTAGGATCTTTTGCTAACCTGAAATGACTCATGGACTGGCAGCATTTAATTGACAGGCCTGAAGCAGTCTCAATGCTTAAGAATATTTTTAAGTTATTTATAGGAATAATACTTGGAAACAATCTAAGTGTCAAGTAATAGGGGTCAGGGTGGTTAAATATATGTTGGAACGTAGGTCATTTTAGGCAATCCTTTAGACTTTACCTTTAACCCAACAATTCCACCTTTATATATTTATCTTATGACGCACTAATACTTGAATGGTAAGATAGATAGATAGATGTAAGAATTACCACTGTAGTAATATACGTAAAGGCAAACAGCTGGAAGTGATCCAGTATTTATCAGTGGAGTACGGATTAACTACATGAGGGTTTATATACAGTGATATTTGCAGATGATATTTAAAGGAAAAACTTTTAACCATGTCTGCTTGGAATATTACCAGTAATGTTTGTTTTATTCCTATGTTTTTATATGTTCTAACTTTTCTATAACAAACATATTAAAATGGTCATAATTAATACTAATTATTATTACATATAATGAGCATATATTACTTTTGTAATCAGAAAATAAATATGTAAAGAATGTTTTTAGCAGTATTTTTTCTGCCTTGATTTCTTTTTTATTCCTTAAATTTATCATGGCAAGTTTCAAACTTAATCAAAAGTACAGAGAATAGTATAATTAATCACTATGAACAATTCACCCATATTAAACTTCCATCAGCTCCCATCTAATCCTATTTCATCTATATTATTCTTTCCTTCTCCTTATTCTATATTATTTTAAAGCAAATAGCAGACATATTTTCATTTAGTACTATTTTTTTCTAACCTTGATACTTCCTATGAATCCTTCAAATAAAGCACACATTTAGAAAAACAAAACAAAACAAAAAAAAAAATGACAGCTTCAATACTGTCATCACCATTAGGTCATAAAAGGTTCTAGACAGTGACCTAAACCAGAACTATCTTGGAAGAGAAGTCAGGTGGCCTGCTATGACCTACAATGAAAGATACACAATCTACTCTTATAACTGAGGAATAAGGGGAGCAAGGTATAAGCCAATGATGGGGAGCCTGAACCATGAGGTCAATGACAAGCCCCCCTCCCCTGGCCTGGCCCCCCAAGGCCCCCAGGGCCTACTGACAGTACCCTTGCCACCCTTACCTTTACTTCCCTAACCTTGCCAATCCTACCTTTATAGCTTCAGCTGGGAAAGGTAGCCCAAACCAAAGGAAGCAGCTTGAGTATACGGCACTGGCCATTTACTCCCAGTCCAGCATCATAGTCGTACATAACCACAGAGTATTGCCACACATTCTCTCCCATGCTGTTTACATTGCCTGAAACATTCTCCTCCCTCTCCCTCCAAATTTCTTCACCTGACTCTTCCTTTGCTAGTTACCAGCTCAGGTGCCCCTTATTCGAGAAAATCTACCCTGATCCTTTAGGCTGGGATATGTGTATCCATTATCTGTTGGGTGATATATATATGTTTTATGTTCCCCAATGGTGTAGAATTCTAATTGCATTAATTGCTCCCTATTCAAATTTACTATTTACTTACTGGTTTCTCAAACAACGCTGTAAGTTTTTTTTCAGGCTGGGGACTATATGTCATTCAGAACTTTATCCTCAGTACCAATATAAAATTTGACATATAGTTTGAGCTCAGCAAATGTTTCTTTTATTGTATGAATAAATGAATAGTAAGTGTAGAAGGCAGAAGAAAAAGGCCCATGTGGCACTTTATACATTCCCAATAGAGAAAACACCATATACTAAAAGAAATAAAGGAAGCACTTAGAAGTGACTGGGCGAGCAGAGTAGTTGACTATTGAACGATATGGCTGAGGCCTCTGGAATCCTAATGGGGTGATATACTTGGATAATCTTAAAGTTCTATTATTACTGGTCTCCTGCCTGAGACTCTTGGTTTTACAACTCTGATTCTTACCCAAGTGCTGCTACACTATTATTTTCTTATCAGTGGGCCAAGTGGTGATGCCTGGAAACCAGTGATTACAATCATTTTTTTAAAAAGTAGCTGGTGAACCTTCTATACACATAATTCCACCTCTTAAGAAACTTACACAAATGAAGAGTGACTACAGAGATTTTTCTGTGCCATTCTTGCCCAAGGAAAGTTGCTTTCACTACTAGTCAATTCCAAAGAGAAAGCAAATGGTATACAATACCTTTATGCCAAAAGATCTTTGCAATGTTGTTTATACTAGCAAAATATTGGAAGCATCTAAACATATAGCAATGGGAATAGTTGAAAAATAATGATACAATGGAACTATTACACTGCTATTTTTTAGAAAAAGACATATAATTTTTATTTATACAACTTTATTGAAGTATAATTAATAAACTGCACATATTAAAATGTATAATTTATAAGTTTTGAGCTATGTAAATACCTGTAAAACCATCAGCTTAATCAAAATGAAAAATACATCCATTATTCTGAAAAATTTCCTGTGTGCTATTGTACTCTTTCCCTTCCAACTCTTCTTATCCTCAAGCAACCTTTCTGTCACTACGTATTAATTTGAGCTGTCTAGCATTTCATACAAGTGGAATTATGTAGTATGTGCTCCTTTTTTTGTCTGGCTTTTGACATCCTTATTTTAAGATTTATGCATACTGTTACACATATTAATAATTTATCCTTTTCTTTTGCCAAATAGTATTTCAGAGTGTGGATGTGTCAAAATTTCTTTATTCATGATAACCTAGTGATCTACATTTGGGTGTTTCTACAATTTTGCTATTACAAATATAGCTGCTATAATCATTTAGGTACAAGTCTTTGTGGACTCATGTGGACATAATATATTCATTCTCTTCAGTAAATACATAGGAGTGGAAAGACTGAATGACTACTACATTGTTTAGTAGATGATGTCTATGATTACTAGCAAGGTGGAAAGTGCTGCTTATGGTGCAATAGTAAGTGAAAAGTCAGGATTTAAACATAGCCATATGAAAATGAGAACAAGAAAATACATTAAAACTAGACTGGCAATTTAATTTGTGTGGTGCAACTATAGCTAATGATATTTTATATTCTTATTTTATAAATATTTTGTAATATGGTTATATTATTTTTAATTTTTTAAATAAAGGTGAGGAGTAATAATATTTGTTAAGCATTTACTATCTTTAGAAATATGTATGTGTATACATACACATATATACACACACACACATGCTTGCACACATTCAACTTTGTCTCCACACCAACTTCATAAGATACTTACTATTGACTCAATTTCACAGATAAGTCAACCTGGGGTCAGAAAGATTAAGCCACTTGCCCAATATCCCATAGCTGATAAGTGGTGTGGCTGTGATTTGAGTCCAGGTCTAACTAGCACCAGAGGTTTTGTTCTTCCTAATATATTATGTGAATTCTTAATCATAGATAGCAGTTCACATACCTTTATAAAACGGGGTACATGAATGAAACATTATGGATTTCCGAATGCAAGTATAAGATGATCAAGATTCTGTTGAACAAGTTTGCACTGCACTGCTCCATAAGGTAGTTGGGCTGATCGAGAACACTGCAAAACACTAGGGACTGGCTTGATCTAATTTGAAATCCTCCTAGCAACACTATCAGGACAACTGTTCTCTCTTGAGGCACCAAGACTTCACACAATGTTCAGGATAACCAAATCAGGAAAGAAATATAGGTATTTTATATCAATCTATACCATTAGACAGTTTTAAATTACCAGGTAATAGTTTATCAAAACCATACTAGAAAAAGAATCTCTGTGATCTAAGTCATCAAAGAGAAGCTCAGTTATTGGCAAGTCTTCCCTAAAATTTCAGTCTAGGCCAATAGCTCCAGGCTAGCTTTCTTCAGTGGGGAGAATTACCCGGTTCTACCATGCCCTATCTACTCAACTTGGGCAAGGCATTGAACTCCGTCTGGAGTTTAGTTTCTTCAACTTTAAAGTGAAGAAAGCGGTACATATAAAAAGAATTGATTTTGAGGGATAATTGAAAAAATACCTGTAATAGTTATTATGGTGTCCTGTACATATTAAGCACTCACTAAATATTAGCTACTGTTATTATTGTCATAGTTCTTTTGTTTTTTAGTAAATACTACATTCTCAATGCCTAATTGCCAAGACAAAATGATAAGCAGAGAAGGATACAGAATAGAAGTTTTTAATCCTTCTTTGTAATTTTTCAATCTCTTTTAGAACCTAACATTTGCTATCTCAAGCTATTAAAACCAACAATGAAAATTTCTTTCCTAAGAGCAGCTAATGATCACACTCAGAGCACTCAGGCAAGAACACACATTCTTAGGTTGAAGTGACATGATGTAACCACGAAGTCTGAGGCAGTCCCTTATTTTTACTGAGCCTCTCTATCCTCATTTGTAAAATGGGCCCTTGTCTGCCTGTGCATTTTATGTTATTTCTGCGGTCAGATGAAATAAGAGATATGAACACATTTGATCAACTGTAAAGAACTGTGAATATGTAACATTTCATATTAAGTGAGGTAGGAGAAACATCACTGTATATTATTCTATCATTTATCAATTTTTCAACAAATATATTTTGAGTGCTTATTATATGCCTGGAACTCTGCCACATGATAGAAAAATAAACAAAAAAAAAAATGAGCAGTGAGTTCAGTAGAGAGAAGCAGACTGATACATCAGTCAGCATTATGTTTTGACAGAGAATTATAGAGACTGGGATGGCTGGGAAAATGAAGATCTTTGGGGAGAAGCAGAGAAGGTCAGCAACGACTTTTTGGAAAAGGTAATGTTTGAGCTGACACTGTGTCATAAGTTAGCAAAAGAAATAGTGAAAGCAAAAGAAGACAGATGTGAAAGCCTGACACATTTTTGGAAGAGGTGAAAGGAGAATGATTAAAATCGAGGTCAGAGAGGCAAGAAGAAGCTAGATCGTGATTTGTTTATAGACAAATGTTATAGTGTTTGAATTTTAACTCACACCAATGGAAAAAAGTAGGTTTTATGTAGTAGAGAAAACAGGTTAAATTTTTATTTATAACAATATCTCTGTCAGTAAGATGAACTACAGTCAGGGAGGCCACTTGGCTTGGTGTCAGACAAGTAGGTGTTAACTAGATAATGACAAATATATATACATAACATACACACACACACACACACACACACACACACACACATATATATATATCTTGCTCATTTAATTATCTTTAGAATACCTCCTTGTCTACTTAACAAAATTGTTATAATAAACAAAATCACCTTGAGATTATGTGAGTGGAAGAGTTTTATAAGATGAAAAACACTATATAAGATGTGTGATGATTATTATTATTTTGTCTTGCCATTTGACCATCTGGACAATCAGTTCAGCTACAGCAGCTACAGGGGTTCAATAATGTGTGTTACAATCTACATCTGCTGTTACAGGCCTTTCAAAGTAGCCATATGAGCCCTAACATGCTTTTTCATTTTTTATGAGTTAATCCAATAGGAAGGAAATAAACATAACTGATAGAACTCTTAAGTGAAAGCCACACTTAATTACTCAGCCCAAGCATTCAAGCATGCATCCAATTCATAAGGATGATACAAGTACAATAAAATATTTTCCCCTTGATTTGTTGTGTCATTTTTAATTGTTGTGGGTGACAGCTGCATGAGATCCATGGAAAGTATTAGGTGTCATAACTAATTCTGGGGTGGAGAAACCAATTAAAAATATGTGTATCTTTAATTTTATTCAATGGGTTCAACAGCCACATAAATAGAACATAAATTTGATTTGGAAAAGTGACATTGATCAATACTGAACATAGATACCATATACATAGTATATCATCAATAAATACCAACATGGAAGCAAACAGAGTCACCAGAACCAACACTCACTAATTACTGCTCTTGGTCACCTGAAGTGTTAGTTCAAAAGGATATGGAAATATTTGCTGGAAAATGGTTTTATTTTTCTAGGCAGCTAATAATTCTAATTTTAGGTGAACAATATATTCTTTCATAAGGCATCAGTTGTTAACTGAATTGTAAGTTAACAATTATCTTTCTCTGGGCACAGTTCTTAACTATATGGGTGTTGCATCCATGCTGAGTAGACTCTTCTAGCATTATTTGTTTTTGTATTTTTAGGGGGCATAAAGGGACAGTCAAATTTCAGAGTTTCCCTCTATTCCCATTTAGAATATTGCTAGCCATCAAAATACCATAAAATAAAAGGCTGGTGACCTGGATTAAAAAGGTCCTAAAGATACTTCAAATTACCTGGGGTTATTAACTCTTTTTTTCATCTGTAATCACAGAGAAAATTTCAGGATGATGTCATCTTCAAAAAGAAAAACCTAATCCACTACCCCAACATTTCCATTCAGTCATTTATTCATTTAACAGTGTTCATTCAACATATGCCATTCTTCAACTCTGGGCATAAAGTGATGAAGAAAATACATGTGGTGACAGGGTTCGTGTTCTTAGGAGCTTACAGTTCAGTGGTAAAGATAGGCATAAGTAAGCAAATGAATATGTCATTACAAATCATAAAAAGTACTATGAAGAGAGAGAACAGGATTGTTCTACTTCAGATTGTAATTACAATAAGGAGTCAGAGAAAGCCAATCTAAGGAAGTGACATTGAGTTGAAACACGAAGCACAAGAAAGAGTCAGCAAGGTAACAAGGTGGGGCAGAGGTAAGAAGGAAGAGCTTATGTCTCAATTTTTAGTTGAGAAAATGTGGCCTTTGTAATGAATTTGATCACTTACTTTTCAATTTAATAAACTATAAAGCTTGAAGGTATTGAATTTTGGCATTGGTTTTACATACTATGAAACAGATTATTTTAGTAAATAAATTACTTGAAATAAAATATTGTATGACTTATATGATCTTTTAATTGTCTAGGGTATTGTTATGATGATGATTATAAAAATAATGATGAGGGTGAATTTCAGCACTAATATCACCATACTGTTGAGTGGCTTTCTATAATTCACTAAGTACTGTCCAGTAAATTAATTTATTAAAGCTTCTCATAAAATCTCATAATGATGATGTGCTAAAGTGAAAAAAGTCTTAGATTTGAAGTCAGAAAACCCACAATATAGTTTACTACTACTTGTTGGCTGTATAATCTTTGGCAAACCACTTAATCTCTGAGAATCAGTGTCTCATCTAATGAAAAATGATGATAATAACACTTAAATTGCCTAGGTAGTACTGTCATTATGAAGATAAATGAAATCATATTTCAGAAGGTTTTAGAAAATCACAAAGCATAACACAAGTTTAAGATATTTGAGTTTTTATTATTGTTTATTTCTTTTTAAAACAGACAGGGAATCATTTTCTCATTTTTCCAATGAGTAAACTAAAGCACAGAAAAGTTAAATAATTTTTACAAAGAAACACTGCTAGAAATGTGAGTCAGATCTCATTGTCCAGTACTAAGTCTCCCTCTTCTGTTCCCTTTCTTTTATGTTGTCATTCATTCAACAAACATTAGAATATTTGAATGGCCATATAATTCATCAGCCAAAGTGGACGCTTTTGAAAGTGAGCACTATCAATAAGTACACTGGGGAAAAAAAGGTGAATGCGAGGACTCTCCCAGTAACCCAAAACATAGGGGTACCCTAAGTATTATGCACTGTAAATCAAGTAATAAACAAGAAACAGCCTTTTCCCTCAGAGCCTAATGGAAAAATCAGGCAAAAATGGGCAAAGAAAGTAATGCAGTATTGTAAAAGCTAAAATAGGTATGTGTAGATTGTTATGGAATTTGAAGAGGGGCACTTATGCTAGTCTTGGGGGTTTAAAAAACACTTAAAAGAGGAAGCAATCTGTGCCCAAAACTTCGGGGCTGAAGTGTCCTGAGAGAAAATAGTAAAAAGCATTTGAAGCAACAGAAAGAGCCTATTAAAAGTCTGTCATATTCAGGGAATTGTAAGTATTTTGGTATGGGTAGAGCATAGGCTCATATGGTTAAGTAGAGGGAAAGGAGGTAGGAGAGGTGGGAAGAGATTGATCTTGGGGCCTTGATGCCTTTGCTAAAGAGATTGTACTTAAACCTGAGGGCTATTGGAGGATTTTTAAACAGGGAAGCAACATGATCAAAATCTGTATTAAAATGTTACCATTTCCATCATCACAGCAAAAAACGTCCTAAATCTAGTGGGCCTGTCTGCTATAATACATCAATGTTTTTAATAATTTTTATTAACAAACTTTTAATGAATCATAGCCATGCAAGAATGTGAAAAAAATCAGCAAGATCAAAACAAACGATAAACAAACAAACAAAATCCTATCAACTAAAACCAGAAAAATATACTGTAGGAAAATGAAAGCCAGGACCCTGAGGAAAAATAATTTTTTCAGGCCTGATATCAGAAACATGAGAATCTAAAATTAAGAGGGGCAATCAAAAGGGACCAAATTGATCCCAATTCAAAAGAATCCTTTGGCTTCAATTAGAAACAAAGTCTAATCCTCTGCAGAAAAAAACATCCCATGTTGACACTCAAAATTCTCATTATTTAAGTTCAGCAAAAATATGAGGTCTGTTAAGGAGATATAATAAAGCAGGCTACTATGAGTGAGAAAGTACAGAAACAAAAATAGACTTACAAGGACTTCAGATCTTAAAATTATCAGGCACATAACTTAAAATAACCATTTGAGATGTTTAAGTATTAATAATATAGAAAACACAAGAAGATATTAACAAATGTCAACAAATCTGCTATCCAAGAGGGAAATTGTAAACAACTTCTTTTACTCATTGATAGATGGGTTAGGTAAAAATTTAGTAAAGGTAGAGAAGATTTAAAAAACATAATTATCAAACTTGATCCAATGAATATAGTTATTATAGAAACCACCATCTACTAATTAGAGAACACAAATTTTTCTCAGACAAACAAGGAATATTGACAAAATATTGATCACATTTTACATTGAAATAAATTTCAAAGAATTGTTATCATATAATGTTTTTTGAACATGATTTTATTAATTAGAAATCAATAACAGAAAGAAAAAATCATTCCTTTGGAAATTAAAAAGTACATTTCTAAGTAACTCTTGGCTCAAACAAATCATAAATCTATTTAAATAGTTGAATTTGAATGTTAATTAAAAACATTGCATATGAAATGTTGCATAATGCCAATGTACCTGAAATATTGTGAGAGATATGAATTGTATTTAATAGCAATATAAAAGAAAATGGTTTAATTCAATGAGTTATATCCATCTTAAGTACTTACCAAAAAACACAGATTAAACCCAAAAATGTAGAAGAAAGATGATAATAATAATAGCAAACTAATAAAATTAAAACAAAAATAATAGCAAGAAAGAAAAAAGAAAAAGAGAGGGAAAAAAGGAATGGACAATAACTTACACCAGGGATACAAAGTTGGTTTAACTCTCACAACTCAATTGATGCAATTAATCACATAAATAGAATAGAGGAGAAAAAATTATATGATCCTCTGAATAGACAGAGGGGGAAAAAGATACTATTCATTATCAACAACAACAATAATGACAGTACCTGATGAAAAATTTTGCAAAAGTTTTTCAAAATTAATTCTTTTTAATGTGAAATATTTAAGGAAAAAAACTATAAAACTTTACTGAAAGACATTAAAGATCTAGATAAATGGAAAATAGTCCATATTTATAAATAGGGAGATTCAATATCATAAGAAATCAATCTTCCTAAATTAGAGGTTCAAAGAAATTCCAATAATAATCCCAACAGGAACTTTCCAAGTTCACCTAAAATCCTCATTAAATGTCATTTGCAGCAACGTAGATGGAACTGGAGGCCCTTATCCCAAGTGAAGTGTCTCAGGAATGGAAAACCAAACACCATATGTTCTCATTAATAAGTGGGAGATAATAGATGGGTACACATAGGCACAAAATGATATAAAGGACATGAGAAACCAAGAAGGGGGAAGAGCAGTAAGGTGGGTGTGAGATAAAAATGTACCTGTTGGGTACAATGAACACTATTCTGGTGATGTGCACACCAAAAGCCCTGACTTAAGAATGCTTAACACCCTTAATTAATATCTTCAAATAAAAAAATATGAAATGTGAAAAAAATGCTTTCAGTTCTCCAAAAAAGTAATAAAATAAAAAGTAAAACCTAAACACAGCCAAGAATCTCCTGAAGAAAAATAATGTAGAATAATTTGATCTACTAGACATCATAATTTATTATAAAAATTTTTAAATAAGATGTATGAATTTGGCACAGGGATAAACAAGGAGACCAATGAAACAGAGAACATAGAAACAGACTTATATAATATAAAAATATGATATAGGACAAAGTGAGCACTGAAGATACATAGGGAAAGGAGAAAGTATTGCTATTTAATAGATAGTGCTATGACAATTATTTTTCTGGAAAAAAGAATACAAAAGAATCAACACCAAACTGATTAAATAGTTAAACATAAAAAAGAAAAGTTATGGCCAGGCGCGGTGGCTCACGCCTGTAATTCTAGCACTCTGGGAGGCGGAGGCGGGCGGATTGTTTGAGCTCAGGAGTTCGAAACCAGCCTGAGCAAGAGTGAGACCCAGTCTCTACTAAAAAATAGAAAGAAATTAATCGGACAACTAAAACTATATAGAAAAAATTAGCCGGGCATGGTGGCGCATGCCTGTAGTCCCAGCTACTCGGGAGGCTGAGGCAGAAGGATTGCTTGAGCCCAGGAGTTTGAGGTTGCTGTGAGCTAGGCTGACGCCACGGCACTCTAGCCTGGGCAACATAGTGAGACTTTGTCCCAAAAAAAAAAAAAAACAAAAGTTATGATTTTCTCTCTTTGTAATCTTAGGACAGAAAGATATTATTTAAGCAAGACAGAGAAAATGTCAACTATAAAGAAAGAATCAATACTTTTGACTATATTAAAATCAATAGCTCAATCTACAAGGTGGGAAAAGATATCTGCAACACTTATGATCAATAGTGAACAAGTATTTAGAAGATATAAAGAACTCTTAGAAATCAATAAGAAAAAGAGACTGCAATATAGATATAGGAAGATACATTAAACCATCGTTTTGCAGAAACAGAAATACTAATGTTGAATAACATGTTAAAAAATTCTCAATAATATTCTTCATCCAGAAAATGCAAAGTAAGAGCTCCATGACATTTTTGTACCTGACAAATAGGCAAAAATTAATGTCTGATAAAATTTTGTATTGATGATATGAAAACCGCAAACTCCCAAACAGTTCTGATAAGCATATGAATTGGCACAACTCTGGAAAACAGTTTGACAGTATCTTGTAGGGTTGAACAGGTGAAGACCATATGACCTAGTAGTTCCAGTCCTAGGGAAACTCTTGTGTACAGATACCAAGGAATATGTACAAGAATAACTGTTGCTGCATTGTTTCTAATAGCAAAAATTAGATGCAATTCAAATTTCCATTAAGAGGATAATGTATAAATGAATAAATAATATTTCATACAAAGAAATATTATATATCAGTAAACAATCTACTACTACACAGAACAACATGGATGACTTTAAAAAATATTACTGAATGAAAAAAGCAATTTGCAGAAGAAGAAGGCATGGAAATAGAATTTGGGACTAGCACACAAGTACCCTCAAAGGTATTAGTGTTTGGAGGAGGGGGTCCATGGTGTTTGTTTTATTATTATAGTTTAATATTTGCACATATTTTATATATTTTAGTTACGAAATACTACATACTAAAAAAGTATGAAAATTTCTTTATAGAAAAAATTCAACATAGAAAAATCACTCTGGCTGTTGTGAAAAGAATGAATTGGAGTAGAGGAAGAGTGGAGGCATGGGATTAATTAGGAGCTTATTATGCTTAAAAGACGGTGTTTTCAGCTAAGCAGTGGCTGAGTATGGAGAATGGATGGATGGATTTCCCCAATGAGTGGGATCATCGTATTGTAGATTCATGTTTTGGCCTGAAAAGTAATGAGCCTCCCACGTATGCTTCATTTGTTCATTTATTCATTAAATTAAATATTTACGGTGAGTTAAAATTAATGTAGACACATAGAGAAACTTGCTAAGAGGTCACCAATATAACAATAAATAAATATGTAAGCAATTTGGAAGAAAAATAAAAGCAGGGGCTACTGCTGGCTGATTGACTAATTGGTTGGTCAGTTCCTACTAAATGGACATTTGTAATTAGCTGGACAAAGTGAAGGCCAGTCCAAGTGGGCATCTGGGGATCTTAAACTGACCAGTATCAGTAGTAAGTGTGTCCTAGGAACGATGTGAAGGTAAGAGTGTGTGCAGGTGGGATGCTTGGGGAGGATAGGGGAGGGGTTTATTTGCTCAGAACACTGTCAAGCTGAAAATTATCAGCACATAGTGCTGGAAAAAAATTCCATATACCCATGAGGAAGCATAGGTAACGTATAAATAGGAAGTTGCTTGTTGAAGTTGTGCATTAATAGAATTTTTTTTCCAGAACTTACGTAGACAAGTGAATCTCAAACTTTAAAGTGCCTACAGATCACCTGGGGATATTGTAAAAACGTGGTTTCTGATTTCGAGTCTCTTGGATGGGTCCTAGGACTCAGCATTTTTTCTCACTCCTTCTCATTTTTTATTTGTATAAATGTAAGGAGTACAAGTGCAATTTTGTTACATGGATATATTGCATAGTAGTGACGTCTGAGCTTTTAGTATATCCATCACCCGAATAATGTACATTGTATCCATTTAGTAATTTTTTATCACCCACCCCATCTCATGAAATTATGTCTTTTGCAGCAACATGGATGGACCTGGAGGCCATTATCTTAAGTAAAACAACTCAGAAAAAGAGTCAAATACCTCATGTTCTCACTTATAAGTGGGAGCTAACTAATGTGTTTATGTGGACATAGAGTGTGGAATGATGGACACTGTAGAACAATTTTTTTGAAGCTGTTATTAGACTCTTTAGGGCCAATAAGTAAGTGAAAAGGTATGGATCCCTTTTCCTACATTCCACATCAAAGGACATTATTTGATATAATCTACCACATAACAATTTGTCCACAGAGAATGGGCTGCTTTGTATTTAGGGATTTGGGTACAAAAGCAACCTTTAGAAAAGCCAGCATGATAAGGGCAGAGAAGTGTCTTCCTTTGTGTCAGAGAAAAACATTTATATGTTGGAAGTACCTTTATCCTGAATGACTTTTTTCCTCTAACAACTTTGATAGACAAATTGGTATAATTTCCAGTTTGCCACCAGAAATAGTCTTTCTTGACAGGAATGCATGACTGTACAGCATGCTCTGACAGAAGCACAGGTTTACTGATATTGGGTATAACGAGTGGAACCAGGTTGATCACAAGGGTTCTTGGATGTGAAATCCAAAAGTTGCCAGATTCCTTCATAAGAATCTGATCCCACATTGGACTGAAAACTTCATACATCAGTCCTGATTACTAAATAATACCAACTTTTGCACATACTTATTTCAGGAACAAAGTTATCAGCAACATGTGTTAGGTGCTTCAAGGGGGTAGAGGGGAGACCATTACCAGAGACAAAGGTGACTATTTTGCTTGCAATTGAAGGATAAACACATTCTATGAGTTGGAACTGGTATTCCAGGCAGAGAAAATGGCATAAGGAAAACATTAGATATGATCACAAAACGAGGAAAGATTTACTATGGCTATAGCATAGAATTAATTGAAGAATCAGAATGGTAGATCAAGACCTAAACTTGGTTAATTCACACTTAACGGGTACAATGCACACTATCTGGGTGATGGACACACTTATAACTTTGACTCAAATGATACAAAAGTAATTCATGTAACCAAAACATTTGTACCCCTGTAATATTCTGAAATTAAAAAAAGGCAAAAAATAAAAAAAATCATCAAACTAATTAAAAGAAAAAAAGACCTAAACTTGGAAAGATTTGGATGCCATGCATGCTCTAGTTCTGTTTTGCAGGACATGGAGGATATTGGCCACTCTGATACCTTTTCAGAGCTCTTTCAAATCTATGTTGGTTAGGGTGGTATCAGAGGAACCTGAGAGATAAACCAATCTCTGGATATTCTATCATTGCAGTATCTTTTATGTCCACTTCCTCCTTTCTAATCCTAAAGCCTCTAAGCTAGTTCAGACCCTTACTAACTCTAGTCTCCTAACTTAACTTTGCATTCAGTTTTTCTGCTTTCCAGTTCTTACTATCAATTGTATGCAGAGTATTCTCCCAAAAACAACCCTTTTGATTATGCTGCTCTTCTGCTTATTATCGAATGGCTTCCTACTGATGATATACCCCAGCTAACTTAGTCCTATGCTTTCCTACCTACATGTATTCACTTATGTTATTCCTTCTACCATGAGGATCAATGTGATCCCCTATTCTTTCACAAGAGGGGACCAGGAGGCTTTCTGATCTCCCCGACAAAAAATACTTGCTCTCCATATCCATATTTCACTCATTAAAGCTCAGTGAAAGAAAAATTCATTCCATAAAATCTCTCCTTATCTTTCCAGCTATGTATGATGATAATAACCAGTGCTTATATAGCACTTTCTAGCTTGTATAACATTTTATAGCTTATGTTGCACTTAAATCTATGGAAGTATGGTAGAGATAGAGGAAGAATATTGTTATCACATTTTTACAGATGAGAAAATGATCGGAGAGGTTCAATGACTTAATGTTAATTGTAGATATTCTGACTCCAAATCTTGTATTCTAAACTCTGTACATCTTTCTTCTCCATTTAAATTTTTAAGGAATATTAACTACAAAATTTTTTGATAGTCATTATATCAATTACTTGTTTTTAATATAATACATGCACATTATATTCAATAAACAAATGCAGTGACAATGTACCTAATTCAAATGATCAGACCAATCTGAAGTGGACTATGGCTTCTTCCTAATCAGCATAGGGTACATATGGCCTTCCCGCCATAACAGGAGCATTTTTTCTCCCCATGTGCTGCACAATTACCTCAGTATTGCAGTGTATATTACATTGTTTTGTAACTTATTTAGTAACCTGGCACTATTCTCTGCTAGGTCCCAAAGTAGTCTAGTGACTACAGTATATTCACTTCTGTAGGCTTAGTGACTAGCTAAACACTCACACCTAGAAGACACTGAGAGAGTATTTGCTGAGATGCTTACTAGAATAGTGAACCATGATAGATGATTTTTAAATAATGTGGTCTATGGACAGACATCCATGTGTTCAGTTCTACTTGGGTCAAAGATAGGGAAAGAGAGGAAGATAACAGGTAGATTCTAAGAAATTTCCCGTTTTTCAAAAATCCTGGGGAAGTTCAGTGTGTGTATATTCCAGTTATTTATACTATGCCTATGTCTGTGGAGGATCTGAGCATTAGGAATGCCATTACAATTTTCCTACTATTACTAATACACTGCTACCACTGTCACTATCACTACCACTATATTTACAACTAATTCTAAAATGAGGTGATAACAATATTTTACTTCAAGGAATTATTTCAATAATTAAAATGAGGCATATAAAGCTTTGACATAATGCTTAGAACCTAGTAAACATCTAACAACTGATTGCTAGGATTATTTTTTTCTATTATTTTTATTATTATCCCTATTAGGACAACTGTCAGAATGACCACTGTGGTTATAATTCCTATTAAGACTTCCCACATACTAAGCACATATTGTTCAGGCACTGTATGAAGTCCATCACATACGTTATTAATCCCCACAACAATCCCACAATGTCTTCATTGTCATTCCCATTCAACAGAAACAGAAACTAAGGAATAGAGATTTGCTCATCAATCTCTTGTCCATGACATTCTTCATCTTATTGGTCATTAGCACTTTCAGTGACCATCACAGGTCAAATAGTACATGCACTCCCCTCTGACCCATACCACTCCTTCATCTTAAGAATATCGTGATAAAATTCTCTAACTATAGTTACCCTCCTAGAAGTGATCCAACCTTTCATTCAAATCAAAAGCCCTTAAAAATTTGGAGAACAAATCATCTGATGTTAATATCAACCCCCTTGAAGCCAGTGAGTGTTTCTAAGACACCATTTATCATAGATCACTCTTTACCAGGACTACTTTCATTCCTGGCAACTGCACAAGAAACTAGAAACAACAACTGGGCTGGATTACAAAACTATCTGCTCTAATTTTTCTGTGCAAGCTGTTTCTGCATTACTTATGACTAGTCCCCATCAAGACTGGGATAATTATGTTATTTCCATATTCAGGGTTACTTTATAAGTGTCACCTAGAAATCAAATCAAGTCTGGAGTTTCTTCTGGGATCATCTGCTTGTAACTTCCAGGTATTCTGAGAACACAATCTCATGATCTATGAAATAAACCTCCTAACTAAAAGCTAGACTTCATTTTTATTGGAAGGAAAGGATAAAAGTACTGAAACTTCAGATAGAAACACATTTGGCCTACATCACCTTCACCCAAGACCCAAGTGGCAGATACCTTCCTAAAAATATAAATATGTAGAAAATTTGAAGTCTGAGGTTATCCAAAGTTTTGAATATTATCTTAATTCATCAACCTTGCATATCCCATGATCAGCCAGACCACAGTTTAACATGTGGAAGAAAACCACGTAATTTAGAAAGGCTAGATAGTTGTTTATATTACAAGAGAATAATCACAGGTACAGTCTACTAATAATATAAATAATTTCTCTTTTCTCTCATATTTTAAATGTGAAGCTTAATGGGATCTTTAAGTCACGGATAAAGAATTAGGTGTCAAGGATAGAATATATTCTTGTCTTCATTACCATTGTCATTACCATTTTTGTAATAATCACAATAGTAACTGTAATTACTTTTTGGGGGCCAGCTACTTTGAGACTAATTTCAGTGATTTAGGTGCATTATCTTTTATTGTATAACTGTATAAGGCAGATGTGTTGCCCCTGCATTAAATACTGTGGCCCTCTTTCAACTGTACTAGGAGATCTTAAACGAACATATACATAACTCATCAGTGGCTTCCAAATTTACATTGTGGGTAGTAGGAGGCAGATCATTCCCTGTGGGGAGCCCTTATCTCTGGTACCCCTAGCAACAAGGTCCTAGCCAGAATTCCTCTTCACTTTAGGATACAACACTTCTGACTGTTGAAGGCTGGGGTAGGTGGGAAGCCATTACTATCCTGCACAGTCAGTGGGAAGGTCCACTGTATCTGGGATCCTCCTCCGCATCATTGATTCATCCAGAAAATGTGCATATTGGGAAGCATGTGGGACCTGGGGCGGAAAGTTGGTGGAGCCAGTCATTGCCCATGACTCAGAGGTCTGAAGGCAGCAGAGCTTCTTGATATGTCAGGCTAAAAAATAGTTTAGCCTGAAACTGAGAGAAAAAAAAAGGGGAAAGATCACATCCTTATAAACTCTCAAAAAATAAAAAAGGCACTGCTTGGAAAACCAACAACAAGGTTCAGGGTGCGGAAATACGAGGTCAGCTCTGTACTAGCAGGGAGGAGCTATGGCAATGGGACTACTACTCAAGGTTTTCTAAGTGATGCTCTAAAAGCACCTTCTCCTACACACTTGTTATATTTATATGCTCTCTTTGGAGCCCAAGTGAGTCATCAACTACACATTTAAAATATCCAGAACATAGTATATCAGCAACCTAACATTGACGATTTCAAAAACATTCACTTTAAACACAAGGCTATGCACAATCATTTATTCAACAGTGCCATTTGTTAGTCATATATTTTGTTTCAGGTATCAACAGTAGTAAGTTGAATGTAAGCCTTCTTGAACCCACTAAATAGGAAAAAAAATTCCAACTCCATTTCTGAACTCTTACAGATTTCATAAGACTTACTACAGAAATCAAATTAGTACCTGATTGCATAATCCTATATAATTCTATTATTGTAAATAAACACATTTGTAGCACTCTCCCCAGAGTACTACAGCAGAAATTGCAGCAAAATGTTGTACCTTAAAGTAGAAACATAGGCTATAGCGAAAGACATATCTGACTTTGAATCTTGCCTCTTGCCAGATGTTAGCTATGTGACCATGGTAAATTACTT
Source organism: Propithecus coquereli (assembly GCF_000956105.1). Classification (NCBI taxonomy): domain Eukaryota; kingdom Metazoa; phylum Chordata; class Mammalia; order Primates; family Indriidae; genus Propithecus; species Propithecus coquereli. The sequence goes on from NW_012141636.1 coordinate 2,270,906, forward strand.
GAGCTCCCAAAGCTTCAAATACCTCTTCTGAAAAATGAGGAGATGTGTATAACTCCTCAAAGAGGCTATTGGGAATATTGATCAGCGTAATTCATGTAAAATTCCTAACACAGTACCTGGCAAAGAATAGGAGCTTAATATTCCTTCTTTCTCTTCACCTTCCTCTTTTAGAATCAATGATCCAATATTGCCAAGAAATTATTCTCTGGTTATTCCAAGTTCTACATTTATTGAGCACCTATATGTCTAGCACTATATTACATGCTGGCAATGCAAAAAAATATGTTATAATCTCTGCCCTTGAAGGATTCAGACATTTTTGTAAACTCATTTTGAGTTCTTTAACAAAACTGACCCTTGAACAAATTGTTGATTCAAAATTCTTTTAGTAAGAAAGTTAATAACTTTGCTATATTCCAAATTATCCTAGACTATCTCTTGGTCTTCATCTACCAATATAACTGTACCTTGTACTCTTATTGTAAGAACTATGTAAAGCTCTTTGAACTTGATGTGTTTTTGCTCATCTTTATGTCTTTGCATATGCCCCATCTTCTACTTAGAATGATCCCCCACCAGGTCTCCCTAGATATACTTCAAATCTTCATCAGAGGCTTTCTCTAAACTCCCAAGCAATTTGAAAAACCCCACCTCTCTATTTTTGTGGCAACCAATATGAGTTTCTGTCTCGGAAGTCACTTGGTGGCTTGGGGAAGAAGATGTCAGTTTCCTTTCTTTCTTCTTTACAAAATAGACACTTACTTGAGGGAAAGAATTTTTTCTTATTCATATTTGTGATCCCATGCTTAGCAAAGTACCTGATGAATAGTTGTTGATCAATAATTGCTAAATGAATAATTGAATGCAATAATGAATGGCCTGGCTGTGGTAGCGATGGAGAAAGAAAACAGATGACCAGGATTGCCCAGCACGCAAAGCAGGTTTTGTCAGTTCATTTGTCTAAAACAGCCCCCATGGCTTTCTGTGTGAGGCCAGGTCTCTCTGACAAGAACATTTGGTTTCCAAATTACATACTGCACAGCATGAATCCTTCCTTTCCTGCAACTGCCTGTTAATTATAGTGTCACCTTTGCTCAGTCTTTTCCTGAATTGCCTAATCATTGAGATACAATAGCCGATTTTACTTAGGATTTTCTGAGCTTTGTAAGCAAATTCTTCCCTTTCTCACAAAACACCTTTCTGTAAGAACCATAAGGAAAATCTGTCTTCTCAGGGTTCAAAGGTAAGAGGAATTATACCATTATTAAAAATTATTTGAGACTGAAAAAAATACTCTCCTTTTTTCCGTTTCTCCTTATTCACATGTAATTATAAAAACCTACCTCCTTTAGACAGTAGCTGTGGAAACACTAGGAGCTGTCACTGGATACTAGAAACATCTCCAAACTCTTAAGGCTGACAGCTCCTAGAAGCCAACTGAGAGATTCAACTGCTGAGTTCATTTGATCACACTGGCAGAAGTGCCTAGGAAAAGTTTCTGTTCTTCATGTGAAAACTTCAAAGATACCCAGTTCTTCCTCAGATTCTAATATTTAGCAAGTGTCCTGACAATTCCTTTGTCATTCTCTATTTTTTAGGAGAGATCCTGGGCCCATCTTATGCATTGGTGTCCCCAGTCCCTAACAGAACTTGACCAAATAGATATTCACACACACACCCACAAGCTTGGTGGGGGGATATGATTGAGAAAGGGAGAAAGGAAAGGGTAGAAGAATGGAGAGAGGGACAGAAAGTGACAGGGAGAGATGCTGAGGGGGAGAAAGGGAGTGGTGGAGAAAGGGAGGAAGGAAGAAAAGAAAAAGGGGAAAAGGGAGAAAAAATTCCTCATGACTTTTCCTCATGATCTTACAAGAGACAGAATCTTAAAATATATGAAAAAACACCTCCAAAATGTTCATAGTTACTGTGTGTCAGCACAAAGCCCCTCTCTAGACAGTTGTTGCCTCCTAAGGTCACTAGGATAACAAAGAGATACATTCAAGGTGTATCAGCCTCAAGTAATGAGTGATATCCCTCAACCCTTTCCCTTACAGACCCATCAAGAAATCCTTATTGCCACCCCATGACCATAGCCTTACTATGCCACATGGTATTGAATTGCATCATCTATTCAGCCTCAGCAGATCCAGTGGTTTCCAAATAGCACCTAGAGTAGGGGAAGAACTGCAAGAACCAGAGTCTGAGTAAATAACTCAGAAGGGGCAATGAGTTCTTTTAAAAACTGTGTGGGGGAGTTTCTCCACCATCTTGTTGATCCTGAGGTTAGATTTGGGGTAAGTTCTTTTGCTACGATGACTGCTTTCTCCACTGATCTAATTTTGAATCCAGGTACCTTTGCTTTGGAATTTGTTGTGCTTTTAACCACATGTATTTCATTTTCTTAATAAGAATTTTTAAAGCATACTAATTTAAATATAATGTGTTACATGATAAGCAATAACTCTTGATTGTAGAAATAAAACAATAAAGAAAATTTTAAAAATAAATGCACCGTCTTATCCTTTAAAGATAACCATTGATAGTATATTAGTCTTTTTACATGCATTGACACATATATTTATTGCCTTGAGAATAAAATAATATTGTACATTGTTTCTAGCCTGCTTTTATTAGCTAAAAATTTTTCTTTCATTAAAAATTAACCTTGAGCAAAACATAAAAGAAAAAAGAAATTCACCTCAATATAATTCTAGTGGTTTAACTCTCCATGTTTTAGCAATTCGTTGTCAGCAAGGAGAGCATGAAGAAAGCTCTGGAACTCCAGCAGTTGCCTCACTGTTTACTTTAACACCTGCACTCACTGTTCCTTCTTTACCTGATGTAGCGTGACATCCAGCCAAAGTATCACCTCATCATTTGTTCAGTTTGTCTTTTTGTTTCAGGAAATACGGTGCCAATTCTGTGAATTCAGTTTGGGTATTTCTCAAATGCCTTTCTCCACAACACATGTTTTGTTTCTCCTATGAGCCATCTTAATGGAGTATTGGGGTAGAAAGGAGCATATTTTAATGGCAAACACGGCTACCAAAAGTAATGGCAAGCTGCACATTGCAAAGAATTCACTAGATTGTCTGTGTTTCTTGTGCAGTAGAGACTCTATCTTTTTCATTTTTATTTCTCTCAGGCCTAATGCAGTAATTAGCCCATAAATGACATACAATTCATTAATGAATGTTTGCCTAAGGAATGAATCAATAACTAAGTGAACAAACATAAAGGTATTTAAGGAGACTGGTCATAGGATAATAACATTTCCTGACCCTATTACATTATTTGTGGAAGAATGAACAGTGTGCTATAGAGAAAGGAATATAAGATTTAGTCAGAAATCCACCTTAAGACAGACAATAGCAGTACAACTTTACTGATCCTCCTTTGTTGTCTGTCAAATGGTCACAACAATGTTCTTAGCTGCTACAGTGATCAAATGAGGTGATTGTGTAGTCAGTGAGAGAACCCTGTAACTTTAAGGTGTCATAGGGTCTCAGGGGACCATATGCCAATCCCAGGTTCAAAGTTGATGTCACAATAAGCTATGCTTCCTTACCAACTTCCCCCAATACATACACATAAAAAGATAACAATAATAATAAAAAATTAATACCTTCACTGAAAAGAAAGTTTTAAAATGGGTACCAAGGGAAATGGGTATCAGCTGGTGCTATTTCAGGTAGCCTGAAATAATAGAAAAATGATGAACTTAGGAGACAGACAGACATGGGCACAAATTTTACTTCTGCCACTTCTAAACTGTATAATTTTGGACAAGTTACTTAACTTCTCTGACAGTTTTTTCTTTGGTAAAATTTTCATAGCAACTTCCAAGGATTATTATGAGAATTAAAAAAAAGGAAGAGTAAAGTCCCTAACATAATAGGTGTTCAATGAATGATATTTAACTTACCCTTCTCCTCACTGCCCCCACCCCAAGCCCTACTTGAACCAGTGAAAGGCGTATATTATTCATACTCAACTATTTTGCCTAAGGCCTTGCCCACTATCAGTTCTGAATACCAAACTGCCAAATGGAAGTTTGCTATGTTTAAATATTTATACCAGACTTCAAACACAGGACCTGGGAGCTCATTCTATCAAAAACTTTGCACTTGTCAACAAGAACAGCAGAGACTCCAGAAATCCTGTCAGTCTTGCTGCTTTTCCAAGAAAGAACCAGACAGATCCTCATTGATCATTGTGCTGAGGTAGCTCTAACCCTCCCATATAATATCTTTAAAATCACAAGTTATTTTACCATGTTTGAAGAAAAAAAATTCTGAAAATAAGGATCCCTATTGAATCTCCTAGTTTTGAGGTCAGCTGACCTAGAAAAAGAAGAATGCTCCCTTTGAGGGTAGAGTGAAACTCTGACTAAAAAGGAAAAGACACTGGAACATGTAGATTCAATCCCATTTCACAAATGGAGCTAAAAGGAACATTTGCCATAGTAAGGTGACAACCTAAAGTCAGATTTAAATTTTAAAAGTTCCAACTTATACTAAGTGAATCATATCTAGCAGTGAAGACAGATCATCCAAGCAAATTTCAGATCATTCTTCCTACACAATTAAGTCATTCTTGAAGGTAATGTTAAAATTGTTCAATAACTGAAGTTTCAGGCCTTGTGGCTTGTGCTTTGAGCTTAGCCTTTTTGGTTGCTACTGGATAAGATCATATTTTTAAGTTCCTCTAGCTCAGAAAAGGCAACACTCCCAAATTTCTACCTGTCTCGGTTTTACCACAGGCAAGTTCCTGTATTTGGGCAATAAAGGTCTTTTCTAATTCACAAATAAAAAGAGAGATTAAGTGTATATCTTCTTCATAAATCAGTAACTATAGAATGATTTTTGAGTAATCCCATAGCTTTCCTCTCTTGGATAAGCTCCTTAGCCTCAAATAGGACTCCGCTCCTGAGATGGAAAGGAGAAGCACTGGTTACACAGAGTAATTTAAACAATGGTTGATGTTTATGATCCATGTATACTAACACATAGTTTTTAAAGAATGACAGGGCTATTTAACAATAACCATTCTGGAATCCTTCCATTCAATTACTCCCCTGTTTGAAACTCTTCCAAAGCTCTTCTTATTTTTAGAATAAAATTCAGAGTCCTCATCATGTTATACAGCATACATTTTTGATGTAGCCCCTACCTAACTTTCCCAACAACACCTGAAATGCTTCCTTTTTCCCTGAATAATTCATTTCAGCCACACTTAACTATCAGCCATTACCATGACTGCTCTGTGCCTATTTCCATCCTGTTCACTATGTCTGGGATATTTTTCCTCTTCTCACAGACCCCATCCCCTGCTACACAGATTTTTGGGGCCCAGATATATCCTACTAATCCATTAAGAATCAACTCATCCAACACTTACTTCAGAAAATATTCCTTGACCACCTCCTCTTCCCCTCTCCCTGAAAATCGATAGGGATCTGACCTCTGGTTTCCCATCACATTATTTATGCCTTTATTATAGCATTTTCACCTTGTATTGTGACTATTTGTTAACAAATAAGTTCCTTGAATGTAGGTTCTGTGTCTCATTCTTCATTATATATTGACACGGAGCCTGTTCTATGGTAGGTACCCAGTATATTCTCATTGCTGTTAGCGAATGCTGCTGATGATTGGATGAATGGATGATTATGGACCAGGCTTATTTTCTAAAAACATACAACTTCAGGGCCATGTTTATGATGCCGGGACTGAGCAAATCACACCCACTGGCCTCCTCTCATTATTGGTATCCTCGTACATTTGGACAGAGTGAAATAACAAAAGCAGCTTAAAAGAGAAAATATAAAAAAGAGTAATAAAAAGCAAGTCCCCACAAGGCAGCTTGCTGCCTCCTCTCAATAACTGAAACAGTGCAATGGATAGATCAGGATCATTGGCACAGATAGCCATATTCTCTAAAGAAGAAAACATACATCCATACATTTCAAAAATGCTTTGCACATCTGCCCTATTTGTACTTAAGACATCTTCGGCTCAAGCATTAAAGCATATGTGAAGAATATGTCTTGAAATTTGAGTTGAGAGGCCTGGATTTGAGTTCTAGCTTTGTTTCTAGCCATCTGTACTTCCCTGGATCAGCCATTTCATCTCTCTAGTTCTCAGTTTCTTCCTCTCAGTAGACCTCTGATGTCCTTCTTAGTCCAAAAGCCTTACCATTTTGACATTCTGAGCTGGTAGAGCACCTGGCACACACAAAGTATTAACAATTATGCATCAAATAAATGAACGAATGGCATTCTCCTTCCCTGTCTGCTTCTGGGGTTTTTCTGAATCAGCCACAGGCTGTGCTAACAAACTTGAAGAAAGTGTCCCTCAGCATTAAGAGCTTCAGCAGCACTTATTCTTCCCTCAACTGGCTTAAACAAACACTTCAGTGAAGCAGCATCAGAGCAGAAAGTGGGGAAATACTGAAAAACCTCAAAGCCAGCAAGGAAATGGAAAGGCAATAGATGAAGATTATAGGAGCAATCCAGAAGCTCAGCAGAAAGGCATAATAATTCAACTCACTGGAGGAGAGGATATAAACTGCAAAGAGCAGACGTGATACTTTGAAGAAAACAAAGCTTTTGTTTGCTTATTGAGAGGTTCTTCAGAGAAAAAGCAAAACAATACCAACAAACTTTCTTCTAGCTCTTCCCAGACAGTAAAAATTGAAGACACAAGATCAGCATATTTAGTCTCAAAACCCACAGCCTGGTGTGCCCATGTGACCAGGTCCACTGGGCAACTGTTGGGAGGAAATCCAATGCTGCCTTTCTGTTGAGGGCTCCATAGCCAACCCTTCTTCATTCCCTATTCACCCTCCTTTGAGGCTAATACTTAACACCCTTGACTTTTAACCTGAAAATCCCACACCCACTGTGGTCTTAATTCCTTACCTAGCAAATGCTCAAAAAGGAATGTGAAAAATATACAGGCATGCATGGAAAGGTAAAGCATTTAGAACTTTAAGCACCTTGCCCATAATCAACACCTAATACATATTTATTTATTAAGTAGATCATTTGAATTATTAAAAAACACATAAATATAAAATACTTCCCTTTCTTTCCCTCTATGTATTTATTTCATTATTTTATTTAGGACCTTAACTGTAAAGATAGAAACAAAGACATAAAACAAAGCACCTAAAGTTCCAGGTACTTTACTAAGTCTTTATGCACTAATTACTCCACTTCATTCCTTTAAGAACTCTGTCATCTTCCTCATTGTACAGCTGAGAGAGGTTTTAGTGACTCCCTCACAAGATCACACACCGAGAAAGTGGCAGAGCCAAGATTTGAAGTCTGCCTCTAACGTCAGTGCTCCTAGCTACACTACAGTGTCACGTTTTTTTTCAACATTCTCCACATACAAAAATGTGTATCGTGACGTTTAACAATAAAAATTTTCTTCCTTAATTAAAGGGTAAATGAGAAATAGTGAAAGGCCAGTAACAAAATGAAAGAATTTGTGCTTCACTACAGTTTGAGAAAACCTAAGAGACATTGTTTGGGCTAGAGGCATGGGAGGAACAGCGTTGGCGTTCGCTGAATGACTAAGTAGGCTGCATGTGTAAGTTTTCCTTTCTGCCCTTTGCTAATGTGGAAAATGCAGATCAGTTTTTTTCCTTATAAAACATGAGTGAAACAAATATATATTCACAGAAGTATGTACATGTGAACATATGTGTGTGAAAATCAAAGGTTTAGATATACCTTTTGAGCCTTCAGGGATTCATTTTGCCTAGAAATATCCAGAGTCCCCCTCAAATTCTTATGCCTGGGATTTACATGCTACTTACACAAGGCTAAGCAGTATTGAACAGTAGTGTAACTATGACATTAGAGTTGAGAAGACTGGAGTTTAAATTCTGATTCTGCTACCTACCAGATGTGCCTCCTTGGCCAAGTTATCTAACTCCTAGGAGTCTGGGTTTCCATCTCTGTGAATTTTGGAGAATAACATCTACTTTGCAGGATTATTTTGATGTTTAGAGATCATGTTTGTAAAATTCTTACTATCATTTTGGGCACAAAATAGACATATAGAGTGATAGTTTTTATTCTAGGTAGAGGAAACATTATTTTCCTATTCTGACATATTTTTTTCTGTACTTTCACACTACACACAATTCTACTCATTATGTAAGTCTTAATTCAAATGTCACATAATTTATTTATTCAATTAACATTTATTAAGAAAGTACTATAATGCCATTTGGTAAAAAAAAGCTACTGGGAGAAAAAATTAAAAACAGTTTCTGATCTCAAAGTGTGCCCACTGTAATGGATAGATTAATAGACTATTATGTGAAGCATAGTGAGTACTCGAAGAGATTTCCAGTAGACTTCGAAGGTCAGAGGATAGGACAAAGGGAAGTCAAAGAAGTCCACCTAGAGAAGGTTATAAGGAGTTTCCCTTACAAACATTACAAAGAAGGTTATGAAGAATATCCCAATATCACCAGGCAAACTGATCACTCTTTTCTGTGAATCCTCCAACACATGGTTTATATGTCTATCATAGCATGATTTGTATTGAACTGAAAGACTTTAATTACCTAGATTTGCTGCTAAACAGTGAACAACTTGAGAGCAGTGGCCATGACTTTGACTGAGCTGAATTTTCAGTATCCCCCATAGGGTCTAAAATAGAAAAACAGCTTGCTAAATGCCTAAAAGAATGGAACTAAATTCACATGGACCTCTTAAAGGGCAGTTGATTAAATAGCATGACAAACTAAAATCCAAAATTTCAGGGGCAGAGGTAAGGCTAGCTGCTTGGGATCTAAGGGAGACAAGAGAGAGAGAAAGATGACTTCATCTGTTCCTATTGAGGGAAGTTCAGATTTAGAGCCAAAGGAATGCCGAAGGCAAAAGTGCCAGACAGTACTCTCCAGATACCTCTCTTCTTTTGTTGTCTATGATTTAACTCTGGTTTAGATCTGAGGTCTATGCCCCAAGATGATATTAGTGTGGAGCTTTTAGTTTACAATTCAGCCTTTTCAAAACATGGTACTCCTAGCACAAGTAAGAGGTGCATAATCAATTCTTGTAGGATTTCATAGCAAAAATCCAAGGTTTTGTGAAGTTTAGACAAAGTTCAACATCTATGACATGCCAGCGTGAAGCTCTTTTAGCCTCTGGTAATGACTTCAGTGGCTTTCTTAACTACATGACATTCTGTCTGTTTTCTCTACCTTATGTTTGCCTTGGAGAGCTAGAATGGAAATTTCTTTGCCTGGTTGGTTGATTTCATTTCTAATTTAGCAGCTTTAACCTCCACTTTCATTTTGATTCAATATTAGATGTGTTTTTTCAATTCATTGTCTCAAAATCAATTACAAATAAGCAGTTTTAACAAGAGTAATAAAGATGGACAGAACATAATGAAGAATGTCAATTGTAAACCTTGCTTACTTAACCTCCTACCTGGTCCAAATGTGTCCTTGGCCCCAAACAGAAGGTTAAAAGGGAATATGAATAGATAATTTCACTTTCACTAAAATTCAGTGGTTAATAGTGCCACTGTCAAAATGAGAAAGAGAAATGGTATCAGTATTTTTTTTTTTTTTTTTTTTTGAGACAGAGTCTCACTGTGTTGCCCGGGCTAGAGTGCCGTGGAGCCATCCTAGCTCACAGCAACCTCAAACTCCTGGGCTCAAGCGATCCCCCTGCCTCAGCCTCCCGAGTAGCTGGGACTACAGGCATGCGCCACAAGGCCCCGCCAACTTTTTCTATATATTTTCAGTTGTCCAATTAATTTCTTTCTAATTTTAGTAGAGACGGGGTCTCGCTCTTGCTCAGGCTGGTTTCGAACTCCTGAGCTCAAACAATCCGCCCGCCTCAGCCTCCTAGAGAGCTAGGATTACAGGCGTGAGCCACCGTGCCCGGCCTGGTATCAGTATTTAGTGTATATCTACTATGCCAGGCACTATCCCATGTCATCTCATTTATATTCCATGAAAACCTGACAAAATAGGTGACATTCCCATTTTTGCAAGGGCAGAAGCTCAGAATCAAAGAAGTTAAGATAAATAATCACTTAAGATAAAAAGTAACAAAATGATGAAGCTGGAATATGAACTGTTTTGTCTGCCTTGCTCCACTGTCCATACTTTACTGATTACAAGATTTAACTTAAATTAAATCATAGAACCCTAGGATGAAGTAGAAGGAACAGAGAAAATCAACTATTCCAGAGATTTAATGACTTAACATAACATAGGGCTTCATTTATTAGCATCAGAAATAATTAATTGATTTCATATTTGAATGTGCCTGTATATATTGATCTCTGTGTGTGTGTGTGTGTGTGTGTGTGTGTGTGTGTGTATGTGTGTGTGTATTCAATAAATTAGAGTTTCTGGTCAGCATGGGATTGATACTGCATTTATGGAATTCCAATATAGCACTTAATATCTTCATTAGTTTGTCTGAATAGTATCACCACCATATTTATATTGAAGATATCTCTGAAACCTCCATTGCTACTTCAGGGATACCCAACCTAAGGACTGCTGATAAAATATGAGAGCACTCAGTGTGATCTCAGATCACATCTATATGCATATAATCAGCTTTAGGTCTTTAGCCCTCTTTGATTTTTTAATTAGCTATTCTATCAAGCATGTTATAGGTTCCTTCTCACTTATTTGAGTTTCTTCCTTTATTAAACCCATATTGTGAAAACAGAATTCCAGAGTCTAGCATTTGGAAAGAGTTGCTTATTTTTGACATTTTAGTCTATTATAATCTGAATATTATTTTTGAAATTTTCAACTAGCCACACTTTTTGTTTCATTGATTTTTTGTATTGAACAAATTTTTTCATGTTTTGAAATGACAATACAATTATAGCATTTTCCGCATATCTGGGTTTTGCTATAAAAGTGACCTTTTGATTATATTTTTTTAAAAAACTAAGAAATAATTAGATCTTCTATAAATAAAGCATAAATAAATAATAGCTGTTAACTTATAACACTGACAGTTTTAATACCTATTATAAAGGTGTGTGTTGACCTCAAGTCTCATAAATTGTATGGAGGAGCATTTGAACATTTACTTTCAGAGCAGTGATGAGGTCATAGGGCTAATTACTGAGATAAAACCCAAAGCTCTTGGACTTCTGGGCTAATGTCTTTCTGCTACTCAGCGCTGTCTCTGGATTCCTGAATTTCAAATATTATTAGCGGTCCTTCCCAAATTAGCAAAGAGAATCACACATGGGCCTTTGGTTGCTCAATTTCAATGCCCCTCCCTAGGGCCAGACTTGCTTTCTCAGCCCTCTTTTTTCTGGACACATTCAATTCCATCCTCCCGCTCCAAGGCTGCTCACCACACTCCCTATGTGTGGGCTTCATCACCTCTCCAGACTGACAATGAACTCTCTCTCTATCATCTCCATTCTATTAATTTCATGAAGATAATAAGCCTACGAGCTCTTTCAATTCTAAGATTTTTACTTCTGCTCACGTTTTCAGAAACTAGTTGGGGGAGGGGAATGAAAATAACAAACAGGCCAAAGTGGCAAGGCTGATCAAGGTCTTAGAGTCACTGTTCATGGTCTTTTTTTTTCCTTAAAACCACAATAGTATAGTGGTTAAGAGGACAGGCTTGAATCCAGGCTCCCTGTGTTTGAATCCCAGCTCTGCCACTCAGATGCACACTCTTAAGCAGATTATTCAACCTTTCTGTGCTTCAGCTTCATCATACATAAAGTGAAGATAAGAAAAATACATTTTTAAAGGGTTTTGTTAAGGATGACAGAGTTAATTTACATAAAGTGTTTAGAACATTGCCTAACTCATAGTCAGCAGTCAATAAATGCTAGTTATTATGAGCTACTATTGACTCACTTCTGAGAAGTCTTTCTCAGTTGCCCTTCACTTTGATCTCTGGAGATGGGCTTCTTAAAGATCCCCTTTCCTTCTGAATTCATCCTAAAACCAGCTCAAAGCCTAATGATGAAACACACTACATGTTTCTAGGATAGTCAGCAACATAACGATGCTCAAGATTTGATGTCCTCCTGTACTCCAGCCTGGTCTTGACTTAGCCACCCTGGATCCTTCTTTAGTAAGGCAGCATAAGTTAAAAGGATCTAGATCGAGATTACCTGGTTAGAACCTCTGGCTCAATTCTGTTTCTTCCATGTTTGTATTATCTTGGGCAAGGGCTTCACCTTGCTGTGCATAATAATAGTACCTAACTCATGGGTTATGAAGATTATATTAGTGCAATATTTGTAAAATTCTTAGAACGCTACCTGCACATAATAAATTCTATGTAAGTTTGTTAAATAAATACCAATTCCTATTAGAGGAAGTAAAATGGCAATTTTTGTCAAAGAATAAAGTTGCACATGTGTGGGTATATGATATATGTGTGTGTGTATCTACAAAGACAGACCGATTATAGGTTTTCATACAAAATTGAACTACTAAATTTTACTCCTAAGTTACCACTAAACTTCCTGCAATGACTTTCAAATTTATAGTAGTCATATTCATCTGATTAATTAACGTGGCAAAGTCCTGAAAAATGATTCTTCTACTAAATCAAAGCCAACCCCCACAAAATTATATATATATGAAACTTTTCCTACCTGAATTGCATGGGAATAAATTTGAATGAAATATAAAACATATCCTACTACAAGGCTATAGTAAGCAAAACAGCATGGTACTGGTATAAAAGTAGAGACATAGACCAGTGGAACAGAATACAGAACCCAGAAGTAAAACCATCTACCTACAACAACTGATCTTTGACAAAGCAAACAAAAACATACACCGTGGAAATGAAGCCCTGTTTAATAAATGGTTCTGAGAAAACTCTATTGTCACATACAGAAGAATGAAACAGGATCCCTGTCTCTTGCAATATACAAACATCAATTCAAGATGGATTAAAGATTTAAATGTAAGGCATGAAGCCCTATAAATTATAGAAGAAAATATAGGAAAAACTCTTTTAGACATCTGCCTAGGCAAAGAATTTATGACTAAGATCCTACAGGCAAATATAGCAACAACAAAAATAAACAAATGGGACTCAATTAAATTAAAATCTTCTGCACAGCAAAGGAAATCATCAACAGAGTGAATGAAGAATCTATAGAATGGGAAAAATATTCACAAACTATATATCCGACAAAAGACTGATATCCAGAATATACAAAGAACTCAAATCAGCAAGAAAAAAACAAACAACCCCATCAAAAAGTGGAGAAATGGCTAACAAACATATGAAAAAAATACTCAACGTCACTAATCATCAGGAAAATGCAAATCAAAACCACAATGAGATACCACCTTACCCCTATAAGAACAACCATTAATAAAATGAAAACAATAGATGCATCATGATTGCAGAGAGAAAGAAATGCTTGTACATTGTTGGAGGGACTGCAAATTAATACAACCTCTATGGAAAACAGTATGCAGATTCCTCTAAGAAATAAATGTAGACCTACCATTCGACCCAGAAATCCCAGTGCTGGGTATGTACCCAAAGGAAATGAAATCATTTAATCAAAAAGACACCTACACCTGAATGTGTATCACATCACAGTTCACAAGTGCAAAGATTTGGTATCAACCTAAGTGCCCTTCAATTCATGTGTGGATAAAGGAAACGTGGTATATATACATATATATATATATATATGCACCATGGAGTACTACTCAGCAATAAAAGGAATAAAATAACGTCATTTGCAGCAATGTGGATGGACCCGGAGACCATTATCCTAAGTGAAGTATCTCAGGAATGGAAAACCAAGCACCATATGTTCTCACTATCAAATGGGAACTAATACATGGGTGCACATGGGCACAAAGTGATATAAAGGACATGAGGAGCCAAGAAGGGAGGAAGGCGAGAGAGTGGGCGTGGGATAAAAACTTACCTATTGGGTATAATGGACACTATTCTGGTGATGGGCACACGATAGGCCCTGACTTAAGCATTCTACAAGATATCTATGTAGCAAAAAACCACTTGTTCCCCTTTAACTAATATTTAGAAATAAAAAAGGTGAAAAAAGAAATATAAACCAACTCAAGATAAATACTTTTCAATGACTGAGAACTGTTAAAGTGATAGAAAGAGATGCACTTTAAATTTCTGCAATCACTCATAAATTCAAAAATTTCATATTGAGCACCTACTATATGCCAAACCCTGTGTTAAGTGCTCAGTGTATAATGGGGAACAATAGAGAGTGCCTGCCTTCCTCATGCTTACAATCAAGAGGTCAAAGACATAGGAATAAAGGGTGATAGAATCAACCACAAATGATGCAGGAGAGAGGACATGTGGCTGCCTGCTGTGCTACCTGCAATCCAGGGCTGGGCCACACTAGTCCCCTACTCTACATCAAAGTTTTACCTCCAGGCTAGAATGAGGGAGAGGGAGACACTAACTGCTTTCCTTTCTCAAACATAATGTGCATTGAATAGTCAATGTATATATTCTGTAATAGCCCCAAAAAATGATACAAAGAAAAGACAAGGTCTTTTATTAATCTATCAGGAAAGCCCAGAGAGCACCTGGACATCGATTTAGCTATCTTAAAAGTATGAAGAGATATAGCCTGCATGAAAAAAAGAGTACTTAAAATAATGCTGTAGTATTTTTTTTCCTCCAGGAATATAGTCTAAGCTGGTGGCTAAAGAGAGTAAAATAGCTTGCATTCTAAACTTAATTCCACTCTATTCAAGCTCTGGCCACAGTTAAATCAATTTCTTTTTCATTACCATGTATACATCTGTTAACACACTCTTGAGTCTCTTAGTGTCTCTGGGTACACAGTATTCACTTTTAAGCCTGTTCTAGTTACTTGGGGGTCAGGATAGGAGGTAATTAGACTGCCAAATAGTCTTTCCACACAGGCATGCTCAGGAATTGGGTCCTTTTAGTGAAGTCAATAAAGCTGTAACTTTCTAAAGAAAACCTCTGTGGACCAAAACAACCAAGGCAGCTTCTGTAACTTCTTCCCTTGGAAACAGAGAGAGCAGATACAATCATTATATGTGCCGCTTCAGAGCATAGGATATAGAGTCTGATAACCCAGTTCTACACTTCCCAGGTGTTACCTCAATTTTCTCACCTGCAATACTAAGGAACCAAATAGATTTCCCTTGTGGGAAAGCCATAATGCAGGTTAGTGAAATCATGCATACGCTGTAAAATGCTCTACATAATTATTATTCCCTCAAACTGAAAGGAAGGTTCTCTTAATATGGGAAATTCTTATTTCATATAAAGCAGAGATCTCACCCATACCTTGAGAACAAACTTAGACCACTAGTCACTTTGACTTTTTGTTTGTTTTTTAGGCCAAGACTTCTGTATAGAAGAATAGGCTTACAGGGCTCTTAACTTTTCCTTTACTCCTTCACAGCAAAAGGTGCCTGCAGAACTGATGGGCATAAAAAGTTGCTTCTTATAAGGCACTGTCTGCTGTTTTTAAATATGGCAAGAATAATAACCATAAGAGCAACCAAGTGTTAAAGCCCTGCCATGTGTTGAGGCATTGTGCGAGGTAGTTTATACATGTTACCTCTAATCCTTATAATCACACACGTAAGTGTTGCTCTATCATCCCCATTTTACTGGTAAGTAAATAAACCCAAAGAATCAATATCTTGCCCAGAGATATATAGCTGGTAAGTGGTAGATTGCGAATTTGATCCCAAAGCTGCCTGTTTCTAAAGGTCGAGATTTTCCTTCCTCACTAACTGGCCTACTGTTATGTGTAGATGCAGTAATATTAAGACTCAGAAAACAATTCCTGAGTTTTCCTGGGAGCCGAGAGAGGTCTTAATAGAAGGCTCATCTGCACACACTTATCCCACTCCTTCACCTGAAATAAAACTCAACCTGATTCAGAGGATTGAGAACCTTGTATCTATGTGAGGATCTCCCAGAGTGAAAGAAGTTCCTTTGCTTCCTCCAGCAGTAAGAGATTACCTTTACTTCCCGGTTTGGCAAAGTTTTCTTTAGATGAGTATCTTGAAAATATAGTGTGAAAAGCACTATAAACAAATGCAAGATGTCTTATTGGAATGAAGTAATTTTTAAGTAGAACAAGAAAAGGGAGTGAGTAGAAAAAGAATAATTCTTGTAGGTACAAAGTAATGAGAGTAATGTGCGTATTTAAGAACTGCGTGCGTAAAGCA
This sequence comes from Propithecus coquereli, assembly GCF_000956105.1. Taxonomy (NCBI): domain Eukaryota; kingdom Metazoa; phylum Chordata; class Mammalia; order Primates; family Indriidae; genus Propithecus; species Propithecus coquereli. The sequence continues at coordinate 2,287,121 of NW_012141636.1, forward strand.
GGCGATTCAGTTCACTAAGTTAAATCCTCTTCCTCACCGTCTGCAACTTGTTCAAGACAAACAACCTCACTTGAATTCAGGCCCTGCAATGCTAAAGAAACACGTCATTTTCAGTTATAGAAAATCATACTGCAGCAAATTCTTGATTGTCTGAACCCCTGAGGAGTTGCATTAAGAGAGTTAATATCCTAGCATGGAAAGTTTTTCTCAGAATTTCAAAACTATGACCTTAGCCTCCAGGCACTTCTACTTTCAAAATTGGACAAAGAGGAGTCAGGGAGGAATAAGGGCGAGGGAACTGGCTTTGGAGAAAGACAGGTTTTGTTCACATCCTTATTACTTCAGCTTTTAGCTATACATTCTTGGGTAAACTGCTGAACTTCTCTGAGCCTCAAATTATTATCAATAAAAGAGGGATTAAAATACCTACCTTTTCTAAGTGTTAAATGAAATAATATATGTCAAATAATTATCAACACACTTGGTACATAATGTGGCCTAAATGAAGGTTAGTTATTTTTGCCCAAACCTCAGGTACAGATTGTACCTCTCTTCTGAGTGTTTGAGAAGTGTTGTTATTTAACACAAGGATAAGTCATTAAGTGACTACCCACAATTATCCTCAGTAACACCTTTGCATAAAGTGGTGAGCACCTCAGGAAAATATTTCTCATGCTTTATTTTATGAATTGCATGTGCTGCAGTAGAACATGTGTCCAGTGGGGCATCTCTACCACTGGATGGACGTAGTTAATCTGGTCCACGGTATTCAGACCAGCTCGGTGAAAAGCAAAATCAAACAACCCTATCAAAAAGTGGGAAAAGGACATGAACAGAAACTTTTCAAAAGAAGACAGAATAATGGCCAAGAAACATATGAAAAAATGCTCAACCTCTCTAATTATCAGGGAAATGCAAATCAAAACCACAATGAGATATCACTTATCTCCAGTAAGAATGGCCTTTATCGAAAAGTCCCAAAACAATAAACGTTGGCATGGATGCAGAGAGATAGGAACACTCATGCACTGCTGGTGGGACTGCAAACTAGTGCAACCTCTGTGGAAAGCAATATGAAGATACCTTAAAGAGATACAAGTAGAACTACCATGTGATCCAGCAATTCCATTACTGGGCATCTACCCAAAAGAACAAAAGTCACTCTATAAAAAAGACACCTGCACTCGAATGTTCATAGCAGCACAATTCACAATTGCAAAGATGTGGAAACAACCCAAGTGCCCATCAACACATGAGTGGATTAATAAAATGTGGTATATGTATACCATGGAGTACTATTCAGCTTTAAGAAACAATGGTGATAAAGCACCTCTTGTATACTCCTGGATACAGCTGGAACACACTCTACTAAGTGAAGTATCCCAAGAATGGAAAAATAAGCACCACATGTACTCACCAGCAAATTGGTCTCACTGGTTTCACTGATCAACATCTAAGTGCACATATAAAGAATAACATTTATTGGGTGTCGGGCAGGTGGGAGGGGGGAGAAGGGGATGAGTATATACATACATAATGAGTGCAATGCGCACCATCTGGAGGATGGACACGCTTGAAGCTCCGACTTGAGGGGGGAGGTAAGGGCAATATATATAACCTAAACATCTGTACCCCCATAATATGCTGAAATAAAAGAAAAAGAAAAAAAATTCAAATGACTCAGTATAGATTTCTTGACACTACAGGGTTAGACCACCTCCATGGCTATAAATGAAAAGGACTTGTCAAAAGCATTTGAATTAGGCACAAATCATGCCAGTTGTTTATAGAAGCTGCTAATTAAGAAGGCTTCTGTGGGTAAGAAGAAAGTAGCTTCTTGACAACTTTTTTGGACCTTAATTTTTTGGTGTTTACTTGATATCTTTGTCAGAGGCAGGCAGGGGGCCAGAATAACTTCTGCAGGCTTCTCATCATCCAGAAGACAGGCACAGCATGAATTACTTGGATGCTTCAGTCTGACAGAAACAACCAGAATCCAGTGCTTCATAATGTAAAAACCCTTATCCTAGAAGCCAATGGCCTGGAAGGTCAATTTTAGTTTTAAAAAACAACAACAACAAAAAATAAGAGCATAAGATTTTTCATTAAAAAAAAGATAAACTAAATATAAAGCTTTTAGTCAATCCCTGCTGAGTAATACATATTGAGTGTTTGATTTAATTAAAATCATCAAACAGTTAATGCATGCATATGTAATAAACACTGTGCTAGGCCCTGAGATACAAAATGTTGTCTAACACTGTGGTCCCCACGCCCCAGGCCACAGGGCCTATTAGGAACCTGGTCACACAGTAGGAGGTGAGGGGCAGGCAAGCAAGTGGAAGCTTCATCCGTATTTACAGCCATTCCTCTCCATCACTTGCATCACCACCTGAGCTCTGCCCTCCATTCCCCAACCCCTGTCCATGGAAAGAAACTGGTCCCTGGTGCCATAAATGTTGGGGACCACTGACAGATGTCTAATGAATAGACGTTCTATCTTTACACATTAGCAGTACAAGTTATAATTCAGGCACATTCTCTCACTGAAGGACTTATAGGCATGTCTTTGTATGTAACCTGTGTATGTAGATATTGAGAGAGTGGGACAGATAAATAGCAAACAAATATAATAAAAATGTATAATTGCTAGAGGAATTTGTAACATATATATTATTAATATATAACCTAAGTCTACTGCACATGACATAGATAATAAATATTGTAGGAACTGGCATAAAAAGAGGTATTAAAACACAAAGAAAGGAGTGGTTAATTCTAGGTGAATGAATTGAGAAAGGCTTCACATAGGAAGTGCATTTTAAGTGTACTTAAAAGGTAAGTACAATTTTGCTAATTGAAAAAACTGCAGAAGGGAATATTTTGCTCATGAAAATTCTTTGTATACATATATATACATAAATGATGACAATGATGCCTTCCCTAGATCTATATTTACAATCATCACTAAATTAATATTTCTTATTAAACAGGTGATAATGTGCTTTTGGCTATAATTTATTCAATGAAATTAAAAAAAGAAGAACAAGCATTAATCAGATCCTGGGCACATCAGACTACAATTACTCATGTCCAGGCATCTCAATAGATCAGTGTGATAGAAATGTTTTTAAAATTAAGTTTGATAGTCAAATTCTTTTCCTGTGTAAAGAGAAAGTTTCCAAGACTAATTCCATCCACTTATTCACCAATTTCTATATTATTCCCTTTGGAAAAATCTTTATTGAACATTTACAGAGTGTCAAGCAGCCATTAGATCATAATCTCCTTAAGGACCCATTATGTGCTCATTAAATGTTCTTAGATGACGTACAGATGAGAGCTCATATCCAATCTGTAACACAATCAATTCAGTATGATAATCTTTGTTTCAGATGTGTGAATAGTACTTGGGAGACAAAGAGGATCCCACTAGATTTGGTAGAATTTTATTTCCCAAATTAGGTGTGAGTATACAATGAAATGATTTCTACGTGCAGCAAAAACTACATGAAACTTTCTTGTTGCATGTTAATAATATATACCATTTATTGGGCCTATACCACATGATAGTTACAGTGCTTAGTGCTTGACATACATTACTTCATTTCTTCACAATCATTCCATAAAATAGAAATTATTAGCCTCGTTTAACAGATGAAGAAAAAGAAGCCTAGAAAGCTTAGGTGACCTACCCAAGGTAACATAGCTACTAAAAACAGGAACTAGATTGTAAACAAGATCTTCTGCTGCTAAAACCTGTGCTCTTATACCTAGTTTATCCTATTCGGCCCTTTCAATTATAAGCATTTCAGAATAGAGGCCACTTACAATGATATGCATGTTAAAACTAAAAGTGACCTTAGAGATGAATTTTGTACCCTCTTCACTTCAAAGAAGAAGAAACAGGCTGGTTCTGTTACTTTGGTTACCAGAGGCCTATTTTGTTACTAGTGTAAGGGGTCATGTATTCCAGGGTGTTTTTACCATAGGTGAGTGGATTCCGAATAAACACCACCAGTGTTCCCCCATTTACCAAAAGGCCCAAAGAGATGAAATTCGTATGAGAAATTGAAATCTAAGGGCAAGATTCTAGCTTCTTGATTTCCATTTTATTGTTTCATTTCTCTCTATTATACCACACTGCCTCATTACTGAGTAATTATGATTTCCTATGAATTATTATTTTTCTAAAGCAAACAAAGTTAATAAAATGTAAACTTTTACAAAAAGATCTGATTTCTTCTCCAATAATTCAGGCTTGGAGCCTCAAAGTACTCGACCTATATAAATTTTGTATTTGGACCATTTTTCTTTGAAGGTTTTGTTCTTTATTTTATTCCTGAATCTTGAGTACTGCCAAAATTCTACAAACTTTGGAGCTGTTGAATGTGACCATTAAGGATTCTCTGATGAAAGGAATATTCTATTAATTCCCTGGAAACTGATTACTTATAGGGTATCACAATGTACAAACATCCTACTTTCAAAAAAGTTGTAATAAAGTATCAAAATAAGTTATGATACTCAACAGAAAATATTCATTTTTGATAATGGGACCAACTCGCAGAATAAAAGCCCTATGAGGTAGACATTAGGAGTGAAGGAAAAAGGCTGTGTAATGAATAGGGTGGTGAGAACTTTATGTATTAAATAAAGAAACTCAAGTGTTTGAATTCAGTGTGTTGATTAATTAGGTGCTAATGCATAAAGCCACTCACAGTGGCTATGATTTGAGTTAGTCAGTGTTTTGTATTATGTTTTTAAACAGGGAAATCAAAGTGCCGCATTTTCAAGAGGGAAGTCATGCAAAATATATGTTGTATAACTTTATTTGATAGGTTTGCTGTCTACTGGAACTGGCCTGCAGCAAAATAGTGAAGCAGGCAGTTCTTGTCTTTGGCCTACCCAGCTGGTGCTATGGTTCCTCTGAGATGACCGGTAGCATGACCAGAAGGCATGCATTATGCCTGCAACACTGCTTTTGAGGCTTCCGAGGAAAATCACAGAGCCACAATCCCACCCTTCTATAAACCTATCTCCAAACTCAGACTTGCATTTAAAGGTGCTCAGAAATCCTAGAGAATGACTCTAGTAAACTCCCCTTTCTCGTTTTCCTTCAGAAACTATTCCAAATTTTCCCCACATTCTCTGAGTCCCTGACATCATCTCTTCTCTCCTGTGGAAAGCAAATATGAGGTGCCAAGCAGGAGCCCTCTTAGCTTCCGGTTGCTTATTCTTTTGTGGGAAATCTAGGTATGTGTACTCTGGTAGCCTCTATTCCAAAATTAAGGTACCCCTTGAGCTGAAAATTGTATCCATTCTCTCCACCTCCTCAGAAATGTACCTCTTTCTTTTATTTTAACTTTTCCCTCTGTAGTTGCCGCAAAAGCCTGCCTATACTTATTTGATCCCTTCTTTACCTCTTACTCCCTCCTTCTCCCACTGCACAACTGGGCTCTTCTCTCTCATTACTGCATTGAAATCACCAGTGTGATTTTTGTTGTAGGTAATGGGGATGTGGGAGTTCTGGCCTGAGGCTAGACATTTTAATTACTGAATTGAGACTATTGTTGAGAAACTGGACATTTTAATTACTGAATTGAGATCATTATTTAGAGTTAAAAGGTCAGAAAAGCTTGAGCCAACTGGAATGGTCATCCAAAGCAAAGGACAGTGGGAGAGTAAAAACCTCTTATCTATTTTATATTGATGATGTGGCTGAGGCAAAAGCCTCATACCTTATAGTTTTTAAAAAAGCCTTTCTACTTTATGTTAAACTAAAATGAGTCTTCTGGTAACTTCCACCCAATGCTGACTTGCAATCTCTGCAATAAACAGAACAAGGCCAAAGTCTCTTTGCACAGCCAGTTATTTGAAGCTAGTAAGTAATCTGTTTCCATATTCCTGCTTCTACCAATCACTTCTGTATTATCTCAACATATTTTCTCCTTTAGGTAAACATTCTCACTCCTTTAGACTATCTCTTACATGACCAGCCTGACTGCTCTCTTTTTTGGGCTAGCTCTGGTTTGTGAGTACTTCTCTCGCATCATGGTACCAGAAACAAACGCATTATACATTCAAGAGAAACTGTCTTGTCTCCTTAGCTATAATTTTACCGGGATACTTTTAAGTCCTCCTAACTCATGGGATATTACAGCACGTTTCCACTTGGGTCTCAGGAAAATGTTTCCTTCTCCTCTCAGTGTCAGGCATTCTCCTACCTCTTGGATTCAATAACAGGGTGGGGCATGATAAGTAAGAAGATGGGGGAATTAGTAGCTTAATGTCTTTTACCTCATTTCTTAGGAGAAGCATTTTGGCATCTCAGTCATTCTACAGGATTCTGAGAGATTTCTACAGTTAAGATCTCCAGCCTTCGGTTCCTCATGCACACTTAGTGTTGATTATAACACAGCTGTTGTGTGTAGAGGGCTATCTGTGTAACACTGTATGATTTCTTACCAGAATACGAAGTGTTGCCTTGTAAGTCTAGCAACACAATATACAGCACCCACAAGCCACAACATGAACTTGTGGACCTTCTCTTCTGGAGATCCAAAAGCTTTCTCCTCTACTGCTATCACGAGCAGTTCACCCATGGAACTTCTTTTGAATCCCCACGGACCTTGACGTGAAATTTCCTGTGACCTTTATTTACCTCATCTCACCTCACACAGAATCTCCAAAACTACCATACCTGTCTAATTTGTCCTCATTTATCATGAACTCTGTGAGGACAAGGACAATACATTAGTTATCTTTATTACTTATCTTTATATGCCCTACAGCATCTAAAGCATAAGTAGATATTCATAAAATCTTTTCTTAAATAATTCAGAAGAGTCTACCATGGGTCACTCTCTGGGAGTGGGAGGGTGCTATTTTTCATTTGCCAGCTGTGCAAATCTTTGACCCCTAGTTCCCTATCTGTAATTGTTAATAAAATAGTATCCACCTCACAGGGTCATTAGGAGAATCTAATCAAATAATGAATGTTACAGAATAAATCTAGTCACCATTTAGTAAGTCCTATCATTCATACTATTATTTTTACTTCTACTAAAATATTTGCTTTTTTATTATAATATCTATTTATTTGCTTCCCTCTCTGGCTGGCTGGTAAGACCAAGGTCAGGGCCTGGATCTGACTTATTTTTGGACTTGGTACAAAAGAAATATTTGTTGGATCAAAAGATACCTCGTATCAACCCTTTGCTTCATCACATTTTTCCCCTTACTTTGAAAGTTCCTGTTGGCATTAAGTTCAGAGGGAGGCGTTTGCTGACACTTTTCTCTTGGAACTGCCAGGTAGTTCTGGCTTCAGCAGGCTTCCAAGCACTCCCTTCCTCTCCATTTTCTGTCCTTAACAGACCACCTGTCTCCTTACTGGCTGGAGCTTTGTTTTTCCTATCCTGATTTCTTAAGAAAGCAGCCTCCTTGAGACAGAAACATATCCAATGTTTTAGAGCACTTCTGAATTTTTGCTCCTCTTGATTGAAATTTCATTTATGTGTAAATAAAGAATGCATAATTTTTCCCTAGAAAAATTAAAATGCTGGATAGCCTTCTATTTTTGACTTAAGAAAGGCTCTTATCTGCCCTGTGTGTTGCACCCTTTGTTGATAGGTTTACAGGGTAACTTTAGCCATTCTATTTCCTTCCCCGCATCCCAATGTCCTCTCATCTCCTATCTTACAAACAATAGCAATCTAAGCAGAATATTGATCTATAATCCAGAGTTATTCAGTTTCTACAAAAAGTGGCAAAAGCCTCAAGAGAATGCAAACATATTGTGACTCCATACATTTTAATGTTGAGCAGCCTATTTGTCATTCTCTGTGGGGACAAGACCATTAATCCAACTGCGCACATATTCCTCAATCTCCTTTAAGCTAAAGGTTGAAATTTTCTGTAACCCTGAGTGTTTTTCTAGGGAATTGAGCAGAAAATAAAATTCACTAGCCACTGCATGCTATTTCTTAAGCAAAAAATACTAAGTTATAGAGAAAAGAAATATTCAAGGAAAAGGCCCAGGTTTGGAATGATGAAAATGCTCAGAAGACAGAGCATCAGGGTTTGGAGCCACAACAGCTAGATGTGACTCTTGGTCTTATCACTTCATTCTATGACCTTGAACAAATTGTAATCTCTTTAAACCTCTTTAGCCTCATGTATGAAATGATGACAACACTGTACTTTGTTTTCTTTATGGGGTAATTGTGAGAATTAGATGTATATGCAAGTGCTTGCAAATAGTAAGAAACTATGCAAATGTTACTCTTAATTTCTGTCAGGGGGCCCTTTCATCCATCCATGCAAATATTTCATTAGCCTGGGCTCAAATCTTCTGGCTGGCATTCTGCCACTTGATTTCCATTCACTGAAACAATCAACATTCCAGTAGAATATTGATCTGGGCCTCAGAGTAGAATGCAAGACTAATTTATTCATCACTTAGTAACAGACAAAGAAAAGACTTGTTACTTTAGGTCAATTTTTCACCATGCACAAGAAAAGCAAGGGAACCATACAGATACTGTTAACAACAAAGCTCACTCTGGCACACAACCTCTGCATAGAAAGAAACACAGTCCTACAAAAAGAGGACTGTTGTTCCATGTGGCACACATTGACAGGTTGGAATCATGACACATTCAGTTCCAATTCATCCGTCAGTAGCAAAGAAACTCTTCCATGTGTATAACCAGTCCAATTTTCCTGAAGTATTTAGAAACATATCCAACATCTGTTCAATTCTCTGTAAAAGCATCCATTCAACTCATTCAAACCAAGGAGGAGAACAAAAATCACCATATAATCACATAGGTCTGCTTACTAAAAAGCCAATCAGTATATAAAAAAATGTGAATCAGTAAAACAATATAAAGCACCAAAAGTTTAGAAAACCTTTATCATACTAAGAGTATAGCTAAAAGTGTTGGAAGAGAAATATAAGTTAAATATAGCAGAGAGGAAAGAGGAGGATACTGGGCTAGATATCAGAGATCTAATGCTCTGCTCCTAATTGTATCTGGGATGATGAAAATGTCTCTTGATTTTACTTTGCCCCATTTCCTTAATTTTAAAATAAGATAGTTGAATTTAAACAATCTAGAGCACAATGGAACCAGATAGACCTGGGTCCAAATCTCCGTTTTAGCACTAGCTAATGAAGTCACCTTGGAAAAAAATCACTAAATTATTAGGCCTCTGATATCCACATCTGTTAAGTGGAATAACATTATATACTTCAAAAGATTGTGATAGGGAATGGATAAAATGCATTTAAAATACCTGGACCATTGTAGGCACTTGAATCATTTTAATTATCCCCCACCCCAAAGAGTTTATGTCTTATTTATTGTGTCAATATCAGTCCAAGCTAATGATTTCATTTATAATAATTGCTATTTATGGAGCATCAACTTTGTGCCTGGTATCGTCTTTATCTCTAATCTTAACTAGTCTGCAAGTAGTAATTACTGTCCCCATTTTACATATGACAAAACTGAGGGCCAGAGAGACTACAAATCTTTCCCCGGGTCATACAGCTAGCTAGTAAAGGCTAAAACAGATATTAAAAATTGGTATGACTGACTTAAATATACTAGCACCTCTTCCAGTGTGACTGTAATAATAATAATAATAATAATAATAATATATTTTAACCTAATGACAAGAAAGTTCACAACAGCAATATTTTAGAGCACTGTAGCTTGCTGAGCTCAACTTAAAAATGTGTGGGATAACCAAGCAATGGCAAACAAGAGTTGATGGAATCAATACAGACAGAAATGCTATAGGGAGCTACAGACAAGGGCAAAGAGCCATAGCCATGGCAGTGGCCAGCCTGCCTCCTTGACCTTGCAGCATTCTTTCTATGATACTAGCTATGTAATCTACACATTGGGCTAAGCTCAACTTCAGGATATGGTTCCAATACTGTTCCTAGCCAAACTTCAATGTGTTTATTGATCCAGCATTGTAGCAGTGGCTGATTATTATTCTTCAACAAACATGCAGTCCTTCTTCCTTAGAGGATCCTCCATTTTTAATTGGGCATATAAGGAAGCTGAATATGGCTAAATATGACTTTGTCCTAGATAATGCAATTTAAGTGAACATGTTCTGTGTAGGAACTATTCCTAAATGAGGAATGGGGTGGATAGCTTCTTTACTGCTTATTCCTTCTCCATTTTTCCTTCCTTCCTTTTTTCTGTAGGATAGAATGTGGACATGATGGTCAAATCTTGAACTGCCATCTTGGATGGAAGATTGGCTTTTTATGTTGAAGTTGGTTTGAGCAACCACATAGAAGGATCCTGGGTCCATGATGATCATGGAACTGTCATCTTTGATTGGACTTATTTTTTTTTCTTTTTTTTTTGAGACAGAGTCTCACTCTCTTGCCTGGGGCGAGTGCCGTGGCATCAGCCTAGCTCACAGCAACCTCAGACTCCTGGGCTCAAGCAACCCTACTGTCTCAGCCTCCCAAGTAGCTGGGACCACAGGCACGCGCCACCATGCCCAGCTAATTTTTTCTACATATATTTTTAGCTGTCCAATTAATTTATTTCCATTTTTTGGTAGAGACGGGGTCTCGCTCTTGCTCAGGCTGGTCTCGAACTCCTGAGCTCAGAACGATCTGTCCGCCTCAGCCTCCCAGAGTGCTAGGATTACAGGCGTGAGCCACCGCGCCCAGCCTGATTGGACTTCTTATTTCTAGATTTCATTTACATGAGTGCTATAGACTGAATATTTGTGTCCCCCCAAAATATTAATACATATATTGAAATCTAACCCCCCGTGTCATGGTATTAAGAGGTGGGGAGGAGCCAAGATGGCGGACGAGAAAAGCTGCCAGTCAGAGTGTCTCTGCAAAAAAGACGAATTTTAGAAGAAACAGAAAAAAATAAGCTAGCAGAGAAACATAGCTTGGGTGAGGGTCGGAATGAAGGGTGCCTGAAACTACAGGAGACTCCACGGGAAGACGTTGTGGAGGAGAACTGGAAGGAGAAAGGTCCCGAGAGGCTTGGAGACCAGAGACAAGGGTAGGTGGAGTGGTTAACTTCCCCCTCCCTTGCATCTCGGACTGCTGGTGGGCTCCTAAACAGCTGGAAAGACCTTGAGACACCAGCCCAGAGATGGCTGCCACCAGTGAGCAGTGGCCTCTTGCGGACTCAGCGCAGGGCTCCCAGCCCCCTCAGGGCACCTCCCCAGGTGCAGACCCGAGCCTAGCAGCAGACACCACAGTGCTCCATTCTATCCTTCCCCCTCCCTACCCGTGGGTGCCCAGAGACACAATTTAGCCATCACAGGGAGGCATCTGCAAGGAACGGGACCTTTCCTTTTGGGGCCCTACAGCAGACTAAGGGGTACTCAGACTGTGAGGTCCCTACCCACCAGCCCTCCCAGGTGCTACTTGCCTGGGGACTCCAGGAGAGTGGGGCAAATCCTGAGGTGGAGTGAAATCGATCCAACTTGGGCACCCTGTACGTGATTCAAGACCAGCACCCCTCCCCCTGGCACGGTCATGGATTGATCTCCAGGGTCCAGGGGACAGGCCTGCAGACCAGACCCCGTACACACAGGTCATGATTGCACTGCCCCGGGGCACAGAAGAGAGATCTGTGAAAGAGCCTACTGAGGAGTGTGCGCCTTCAGGGGCAGATCAGCGTGCCAGACAAGCAACCCTCCTCCCAAAAGAGGGCTGTGCACCCAGCTCAGGCTGCGATCCTGGGTAGGAAACCTCCCGGCCCACATCACAGCCAGGGGAGATCCATTGGCCTGACGCCCCGCTTGCTGGAAGAGGCTTGGGAGAGGACACAGAGAGAGGGAGATTGGAGGGGAGTGAGACCTGCTCCAGAGTGCAGGTCTTGGACGGCCCCAGCCCCCAAACCCAGACTTTCAGCTGAGTGGACCCATTTCAGTCCCTGCCGGCAGCTCTGCACAAAAACAAAGAGCAGACCTTTGAAACCTACTAGCAGCCCTTGTGAATCCTGAGGGCAGGCTTGCCCAACCCAGCCCCAGCCAGACTCACTCCCGGTCCTGCCCTCGCTGAGTTGGAGAATAAGGACAGCTCAGGCTATGATCCTGGGTAGGGAACCACTTGGCCCACATCACAGCCAGGGGAGATCCATTGGCCTGAGTTCCCACTTGCTGGCAGAGGCCTGGGAGAGGCCACGGAGAGCAGGAGAGTGGGGGAGACCGAGACCTGATCCAGAGTGTGGGTCTTGGACAGCCCCAGCCCCTAAGCCCAGACTTTCAGCTGAGCGGAGCCATTTCAGCCCCTCCTGGCAGCTTTGCACAGAAACAAAGAGTAGACCTTTGACCCTGCTAGCAGCAGTTGTGGAGACTGAGGACAGGCTTGCCCAGCCCAGCCCCACACAGACTCACTCCTCCCACTGAGGTGAAGAATAAGGACACACTTAGAAATCCCAGGGCCCCACCCACCACCCGAGGCACAAGAGGGCCTCTCTAGAGGAATAAGAGCTAGCTACAGGACCCAAAAACAGCACTGCAGCCCGCTCCTCCCTGCAATGCCACCTACTGACAGGGAGGTCATCCTGCACACCCTTTTACTGCTTCTACTGATTCATCAGAAAGGGTGAGGTCGAATCTCACCCACAAACACCACCTACTGGCTCAGAGACTAAACAGGGCGTGTCATTATCCAAACGAAAATCTAAAGGCAAGAAGGAACAACTGATCCACGTGGGAAGGAACGAGCGAAGAACTCTGGAAGTATGAAGACTCAAACAAAGCACACCTCCAAAGAGGAACAACAGCTCCCCAGCGATGAACACTAATCAAACTCAGAACATGAAAATGACAGAAGAAGAATTTCAAACATGGATTCTAAGAAAACTGAATGATATGCAAGAAAAATGGATAACCAACACAAAGAAACCAAAAAAAAAAATCCAGGACTTGGAAGAAAAATTCACTAAAGAAATTGAAATATTAAAGAAAAATCAAACCGATCTCCTAGAAATAAAGGACTTATACGAGGAACTACAAAACACCATAGACAGCCTCAAGAACAGGGTAGATCAAACAGAAGAAAGAATCTTAGAGATTGGAAAGAACTCCTTCCAATTAAATAAGTCAGTCACAGAAATCGAACAGAAAATTAAGAGAAAAGAAATAAGCCTACAAGAAATGTGGAATTATGTGAAAAAACCGAACCTGAGGGTGATAGGGGTTCCAGAAGGTGAAGAAGAAAACACTCAAGGGCTGGATAAGCTATTTGAAGAATTAATAGAGGAGAATTTTCCAGGACTTGCTAAAAATCTAGATATACAGGTACAAGAAGCTCAACGGACCCCAGGGAGATTCAATGCAAATAGGAAGACACCACGTGATGCAGTCATCATATTGACCAAAATAGCCACTAAACAGGCCCTTCTACGAGTTGTAAGGCGAAAGAAATAAGTAACATACAAAAGAAAGCCCATCAGAATAACTCCAGATTTCTCAATGGAAACCCTGCAAGCAAGAAGAGACTGGGGCCCCATTCTCACTCTTCTGAAACAGAATAATGCCCAGCCTAGAATCTTGTACCCTGCAAAACTAAGTTTCATATATGAAGGAGAAATAAAGACATTCTCAGATAAGCAAAGACTGAGAGAATTCACCAAGACAAGACCAGCTCTCCAAGAAGTACTCAAAACAGAATTACACAAGGATCAGCACAATAAACACTCTCGAATCTGAAACCACTCCAAAGTTAAAGATCAAAGGCTAGATTCCACAATGGCTCAAGACAGAAAACAAAGCAACAAAATGCAACCCAACAGATTGAACAGTAATTCACCCCACTTATCGGTACTCTCAATAAATGTGAATGGTTTGAACTCCCCTCTCAAAAGATATAGACTGACCGAAGGATAAAAGAAAACAAGCCAAGCATCTGCTGTCTCCAAGAAATGCATCTAACCTGCAAGGATGGATTTAGACTCAAGGTAAAGGGGTGGAAAACAATATTTCAAGCAAATGGAAGCCAAAAGAAGGCTGGTGTGGCAGTTTTGATCTCAGAAAACTTGGTTTTTAAATCAACAAAAGTAATGAAAGACAAAGGGGGTCACTATATAATGGTGAAGGGTACAGTTCAACAAGAAGACATAACAATTCTAAATATGTATGCACCCAACTTAGGTGCACCCAGATTCATAAAGCAAACTCTACTTGATGTAAACAAATTGATAGACAGCAACACCGTAATAGTCGAAGACTTCAACACCCCACTGATAACACAGGACAGATCCTCCAAACGGAAAATTAAAAAAGAAATAATGGACCTAAACAGAACTCTAGAACAAATGGGCTTGACTGACATTTACAGGACATTCTACCCAAAAACCACTGAATACAGGTTCTTCTCATCAGCCCATGTGGCATTCTCTAAGATTGACCATATTCTAGGACACAAAGCATGTCTCAAAAAATTTATAAAAATAGAAATCATGCCATGCATCTTCTCAGATCACAGTGGAATAAAAACAGAAATTAACCCCAATAGAAACTCTCATCTCTACACAAAGTCATGGAAATTAAACAACTTTCTACTGAACGATTCCTTCATAAACGAGGAAGTAAAGATAGAAATCAAAAGATTCTTTGAACTAAATGACAAAGGTGACACAAGTTATCAAAATCTGTGGGACACAGCCAAAGCAGTCC
>NW_012141636.1:2304478-2350228 GCF_000956105.1 Propithecus coquereli
TAAGAAACAATGGTGATATAGCACCTCTTGTATACTCCTGGATAGAGCTGGAACGCATTCTACTAAGTGAGGTATCCCAAGAATGAAAAGACAAGCACCACATGTACTCACCATCAAATTGGTATTGACTGATCAACAGATAAATGCACATATAAGAATAACATCTATTGGATGTTGGGCAGGGGGGAGGGGGGAGGGAGGAGGATGGAGGAGGGGACGGGTATGTGCATACACAAAGAGTGCAATGCGCACTCCCTGAAGGATGGACATATTTGAAACTCGGACTTAGGGGGGTAGGGGGGCAAGGGCAACATATGTAACCTAAACATCTGTACCCCCATAATATGCTGAAATAAAAAAAAAAAAAGAGGTGGGGACTTTGGGTAGTGATTAGGTCATGTGAGTGGATCTTTCATGAATTGGATTCATGCCCTTATAAAAGGGAGCCATAGGGCTCCCTAAGTCCTCTACCATGTTAGAATATAGCACAAAGATGGCCATCTTATGAATCAGGACGTGAGCCCTCACCAGATACCAAATCTGCTGGTGCCTTGATCTTGGACTTCCCAGTCTCAAAACTGAGGGAAATAAATTTATATTGTTTATAAGCCACCCAGTCTATGATATTCTGTTATAGTAGCCTGAATGGGCTAAGACAATGAGAAAGAAAGGAATTTCTTCATTTTATTTCAAGGGTTTTTGTCACTCACAGATAAATTTATTAATAATTCTAACTGACACAAATATCAACTCCAATTTATAGGCAGCTTCAATCTAATCTTATATCTTCGGATTGAAGCTTTGTCTTTCTCTTGTCAGCACTTTTTCATTTGAAATCCTGTCTTTCCTTTGACTCTGCTTCTAAAGTATGGGCTCCAATCTGTTCCTCAACCCCCAGTGGACTCCATGATGCCTTTCCAAGACTCTCTTCAGCTTGTTCTAATTCCAGCCTGAAATGCTATTCTTTTAATATCTCTTTTAGCTACCAATAAACGTCTCGATGCAACATCTCTTGATGTTTTCCAGATATCTAGATATGCTCACAACTAGAAGCTCTACTAGCCCTTTGGGGCTGGGCAGTTCTTTTGATTGTGTGGATCAAGGAACACAGAACTTACACACAGATCTCACAGATTCTAAGAATTAAAAAAAAAAATGTGAAATCAAGTAAATTATCTTATGACTGTCCCTCACTCTTTTTCCAAGTTGCTGGTCCTTGAAATTCTCCTCTGGACATTGGTTTTCAACAATAGATCTACAAGATACTTAAGCCAACTATGAAGTTTTAGAGCGCACAGTCCACAGAAGACCGCCCTCTCTTCTGACACCAACTTCAAGTTAGAGGGACTCCCAAAGACACCCTCAGTTTTTATAATTCACTAGAAAGACTCGCAAAACTCACTGAAAGATGTTGTATTAACAATCATGGTTTGTTATAGGAAAATGGTAGAGATTAAAATCGCGAGGGAAATAACTCCTTTGGGCAAGGTCCAGAAAAAGTACCAAACACGGAGCTTCTATTGTTTTCTCATGGAGACATGGACACATTACTTTGCTGGCATTGATCTGTGACAATATACGCTTAATATTGCCAACCAGGGAAACTTACCTGAGCCTTGGCATTCAGAATTTTTATTGAGGCTCCATCACATACTGCCCACATGACGGACATTCAGTCTCCAGTCCTTCTGGATACAAAATTGATACCACATGGCCCAAAACCCCCATTATAAATCACATCGTTAGACTGTCCAATGGCCAAAGCCCCAGGCAAATAAAGATGTTCCTGTCAGGCACATCCAAGAACCTAGAGATCACCTCCAAGGAATTGAGGGCAAAGGCTAAAGATAAATTCTTCACTATACAGTATCTCTCTTAGCTCCTGGGATCCTGGATTTCACATTGACAACTCAAATATTTCACTCAGCACCCTGACACCCTATTTGATATGACAAAACATTTACTGTTCTATGGTCTGTGCTATTTTTAGCTACTTTATCTTCATAATGAGCATGTCTTATCTCTAGATGACCTTCTGGGGCCTGGTCTGATACCTCCCCTAAGTATTAATAAGGAAGTAAAATGATGGGCAGATCAACCTGACCCAGAGAAGAAATACTAGGATCTGAGGCAGGGTGGAAGAGGGATGCTTTTGTTGATGCCTAAAGAAAATATTCCTCATTTTGAACTAGACTATGATAGAACATGCTGTAAGAGAGGCAAAAATCTACATCCCACACTAGTCCTTTGATTTATGGTTTTTCACATGAAAGCCATTTCATCAGCAGTATTGAATATGAAGAGGTATATAAATACACACATTGACCCAAGCAGTGGGAAATTCACCACAGATGCAGATCTTACTCTTTCTGACAAGGGCAAGGTGACTGAGTAGGCCTGTTTCCTTCTGTTACTTCCTGAATCTATGATTTAAGTGAAATTGGGGCCGTAAAATGCTTCACCGCATGTTATAAATATAACTCTCTGGCCTGAAGGACTCAACTTCAAGTTATACTTTTTTATAAAGAATATATTACAGTTTAATGTGGGAGTGGGAGGATTTAACTCAGTTCAAGCAGTGATGATTAATTAAAGTTAGTTTGCAATATTTTCTAGAGTCTGCAGAAGGATCATAAAACAAAGTTTTATGACTCTGTTATCATGTATACTCCCCACTCAATTTACAACAGGTAAAGCCACTTATATTTTCTGCTTATACAAAACAATACCAACACAATACTTATTTGTAATTATATACTTGCAGGTATTTAATAGTAGTAGTAGCAGTTTTTGTTGTTGTTCTTCTTCTTCTTTTTTACTGCATGGTTTGGTTTGAGGGTACTTGAATAACAATGAATGGTTTTATTTTTTTCTTCTGAAAGCATCAGAAGCCATTTACCATATAGAATGGAGAATAAGTTACAAAGTCACAAATATGGCAATATAATTTAGCTGAGAGAGAACCAGATTAAAAGTCAAGAGTCTTGAGTTCTACCTCTGACTTTTAAATGGAATATGATCATGGAGACTCACTTCATCCTCTGAGCATCAGTTTCTTTCTTCATAAAATTGAAATAGAGGTAATGCTCTCCTCACCAGGGATTATAAATATGTTTATAAAATGTGTCTTAAAACTACAGAGTGTCATAAAAATGTTAATTGCTATTATGTGTGTTCTATATTGGAAATTTATCATCACTTAATAATTCACTATGGGCCAAGACCTAAATGAAGTACAAGCCAGTAATACAAAAGTGAATAACACACGATCTCTCCCTGTGAGGTGCTCACAATTCAGTAATATTTGTGTCTGTGTATGAGGTGGGGGAATCATGGGTGGAGATAAGAGAAAGAGAGAGAGAATGAATGTACTATGTCCCTAATTAATTTTCCAGAATCTAGAAACCACTTTGCAACACTTAGCATAGTCCTTGATCATTAAAGGTGTTCAATATAAATGTTTATATATTGACCATGTAAATCTAAATCCAGGGTTGTCTCATTTCAAATGTCCTTAAAGAAGTACAAGATACACTGCATCGAAGTTAAAGACAAAGAGAAAAAATCTCACCCAGACAAAATCCTATGCATTTTTTTTGGCCTTAACTTTCTTTCTCTACAAATTTTCTAATTTAGAAAGGGTCAGCTTGTGCTAGGGAACCACAAATGAAAACACATGTGGCATGATAACATAGAAGCAGAGGAACGACCAGCTTTGCTCAAGCCATCCCCCTGCCTCCATAGCCACTCATTCAGATGTTAGTATCAGATAATTGTACTTAGAGTCAGTTTCTCTGTAAATCTCTTTTTCAAAGAATCACTTCTGAGAAGGCATGATTTTGGACATCCTGGTTTAAACTTGAGAACTGAGAAAAATATGAAGCCATCAGTTTTACTCTTAACAAATTGGTACATTCTCTGAGCCAGTCTGCTCAGTTAAGATTAAGCCCTAAGAGGGAAAGAGATACCAGATTAGATGGTAACATCACCTTTTAATTTCCTAGCCAGCAAGACCACTTTCAAGAGCTAAATAATTTTCCCTGTTTATTACTGGAAAATATCTTTTCCTTGGTAAGTCTTTCTCCCACTCCTTACCATCATTTCCATTTTGTAGATCACCTCAGATATCATTTATTCCAGGAAGCCTCACCGTATCTTTCCTCCCTCCCTTCCCTGAGCAAAGGCTGGATCAGAGATTGCTGTGCTGGGCTCCCAGAATAAACTTTGGTGATTATCTCAAGCAAATTAGAATCTATTCCAAAAGTCTATTAACAAGATATCCTAAAAGGCAGGTACCATGCCCTATGAATCTGTGCATCTCTGGGGTAGATACAGAACACAGCAAATATGTGTTGAATAAATGCTTAAGTGAATGGAGCAAGAATACAGGATGGTACTTATTTACAATATCTCTTATTCTCTCTATCCCTAGAGTGACTATACGTCCTGTTTGTCAGGGGCTGTCCTGATTTAGACTATTTTCCCAGAATACTTACGTGTTACTTTTCATTCTCAAAAATGAATGGTTTTGGATGACAAATTATATAGTTGCTCTATTCATTCCTAAACTGATTTGTAGGCCCTTATATCTGGACCTTGAGGTTCTCTTTTCCTCAGATTGAAGTTCCCATGTCTAGTTCTAAAGTGCATACATGCTGATACAGGAAGAACATCTTTACTTCAGTAGATTCCACTCCTCCTATTCTTCCTCTCCTCCCCTACTCAAATCAAAGGGACTTGAAAATGCCTTGCCTCCAGATTTGGTGCCCCGGTGACTAAGCCATGACTATAGGACTCCTGTTTTGAAGTCCTAGGCCTCCTTGGACTAGAATTTCTGACAACTAGTATTCAGCTTTTTAATTCCAAAGTAAAGTTATAGGCAGAATAACAAAGATTCTTTTGTTCCCTTAAGGGCCTTCCTTCTGAATGAAGAAAAGTAGCAGTCACATTTGTATGAAATACTTCCTTAACATTTTTCAAATGATCTGTTTTACTCTGTGGATAACCAACTGCAAATATTCATAATTCAGTGTTCAATATTAGCTGTAAATGACATTTGTGTACTATTCCCTTTAAATGAAGTTTCAAATTCCAAGCCCCCTCCTTGCCTCTATCAAAAATCAAAAACCAAAAACCAAAAACCAATCCTGAAATTATTTACTGACTACAATTGCAAATTCCATTTATTTCATATGGCTTAATTATAAAGTCATGGAATATAATGAAAATGGCAATAAGAAAGCAACTACAATTATAATAAATAAGAGACTTTGACAAATGTTTATAGTGCTTAGAAACAGGTCAGGTCACCAATGATAGAGGTAATATAAACTCTTTTTTCCCATTTATAATTCAAATTCAAGTTATAACATATTATAACATGTAGCAAAGGCCCCAGCTCTTCAAACTTATGCCTAGAAGTCAGCTAACTGGCTTATAGATGAAGAGCAGAAAACCAAGCAGGAGAGATGGGAAGTAGGAAATTGTGGGCCAAAAAGCTTGAAATATGTCTGGGATATTAAGATTGATTTCCAGATATACTCTGACTCTATGTTCCTTTCCAGCATCATTTTCTATCATACTTTTCCCTCTCCCTATCAGTACCCTACATAGAATAATACGAAGATGCTGATATTCTATGATTGTGATAGACTGCACTTTTTGTTTTCAATTATTAATACCCTCTACTGCCCTTTACTTTAGGAGATCATACATTCCTACCTCACTAATCTGGGGTTTGGTTATAGTCTATGCTTTGTTAAATGGAATATGAATGGATATGACATATGCTATTTCTTAGCAGATGTTGGGACAGGTACCACGAGTTTCTTCCAGTAATCTTGCTTTTATGTGCTGCTGTGAGAATATGACTGCCGCTCAAAAACCTTTCTTTAGCTTGGGTTCTAGGTTCGGAAGGCAAGGGGAGCAGGCCCTTAGCCAAATACTAGCCATAGTGGTAACATGAACCTACGAGTAATGTGTGCAAAAAATAAAGATTGGTTTTTGTAAGTACTGAGATTTTGAATATGTTTGTTATCACAGCCGACTAACACATTGATTAAAATGATATATAACATTTATGGAGCTTTACAATGTGCACACACTGTTTTAAGTGCTTTATTTGTGTTAAATTGGTTAATCCCATTTTGTAGATAAAGTAACAAAAGCAAAGATCATTTGTACAAAGGTACATTAAGTAGCCAAGCCAGATTTCAAACCTAGGCACTCTGGCTTCAGAGGCCAAGATCTTATTATGCTATACTATCTCTCCATATATATATCAATCATATTTTCACATTCCCAAAATATTCAAAATCTTTCATACCTTTGTGCCCTTCCACTTGCTAATCCTCTGTCTGAAATTTCTTTTCACTCTTTTCTCACCTAGAAAACTACTACTCATCCTTCATGACCCATCTCAGAAAATAAATTTTGGTGTGTTTAACTGCTTTTTGCCCACCCGACCCCAACCCCATTTATTGGATATAGTTGATTCTTTCCTCTATATGTCACAGTATTTTATAAATACTTTTGTTATAACACTGTTATTAACTTTTTTTTTTCATTGCCTATCTTTCTCTCTAGATGTTGAACTCTTTCAGGGTGGGGAAAATATTTCATTTATCTTTAGATCTCTAGGACTAATGTGCCTGATACCTAATCAATGACCAGGAAAAGTTTAATGAATGAATGTAAGAATTTTAGTGACCAATTCAATTTGTTCCTTAAAGTCAAGTAAAGGAAGATCTGAGAATAGATCAAGATTCTGCTAGTCTGTAGTTTTATTTTATGGCTGGGTTCACATTTTACATTGTAAGATAGTCAGGGGGGTTCAGTACATTAAATGCCCTCCACCTGCAGCATGATTTCTCTAGCATGTGTTGCTCTCTCCCAACCTGAGGCTTTCTATAGACATAACCAGGAATTAGGCTTACACATTGCTACCCAAATCTCCTTCGTCCCATTCACATTTCTTCACCCCTTAACCTGGAAGAAGCTTGCGGACTCAAAGGAATGGACTATTTTTAAATGAAGGAATTGGAGGCATCATCACAGACAAATGAGGATTGTGGTTAATTTTATGTATCAACTTGACTGGACCACGGAGTGCCCAGATATTTGGTCAAGCATTATTCTGAGTATTTATGTGGGAGTGTTTTCAGAAGAGGTTAACATTTAAATCCGTAGACTAGTAAAGCAGATTATCATCTGTAATGAGGGTGAGCCTTATCCAATTAGTTAAAAGCCTGAATAGAATGAAAGGCTGACTCTGCTTTAGAGCAGAGAGAGTAAGAGAGAATTCTCCTACCTGACAGTGTGCAAACTGGGACATCAGCTCTTCCTAGTTCTGCACTAGCTTCTGGTCTTTGGACTGGAACTATGATATTCGCTCTGTAGATTCTAGACTTCCCAGCCTCTCTATAATCATTTGATCCAATTCCCTATAATAAACCTTTCTCTCTATATACATCTATATATGTATATGTATACGCAAGCCCCATATTGGTTCTATTTCTCTGGAGAATTCTCTCACAGGGATCAAATATCTAGGCACCTTCACATTATCAACAAAATGATTTGGCATCAAATGATTATACTTATCAAAAAGCTAGCTCCAAATGCCATTGGATATGTGTGTAAATACATTTTCACATAAATATATATGTACATATACATATATGTTTATATGTACATATATATACATATATATACATACTATATATTTATATTTAAATAATATCACAAATCTTATAATAGCTTTTTGAGGTAATTATAATTATCCTTATTTTGCGGATAAAGAAATAAAGCTTAGAAAGGTTTACCTAAGGACAGATAGTCAAGAAATAGGAAACTAGAATCAAAATGGGATCTAAACCCAAATTTGCATGATGTCAAATATCTAAGCTGTTAATCACTATACCACACCGCTGGAAATCAGCTTCATTTCATGGTCAGCAAAACTTATGAGTTCTCCTATCTACATATCCCTCTTCTTTAACACAGTTTTGCCTGAATTTTGTATTATTTGTTGGTTTATCTTGTATCATTTTATTGATGTGAATGCCACCATTTTAAGTATCAATTATGTGACTATTTGAATAAAGATACTTCAGATATATTGCCTCCAAAAAATGTCTTACTGAACACTGAGAGTCGGGTATTATTATTCTCCACTTTATACATGAGGACACCAAAATTCAAAGAAATTTAATAGCATACCAAAGTTCACGTAGCTAGAAAGTGGCTCAGTGGAAGGTAAACGCAGGTTTGGCTTCACTCTTCTTCTTACATAGTCTCCAAGAAATAAGTTCTATGACATCTAATTTTCCCAACGATTCTCTCACTCAACCACTCAAGTTATTTCTGCTTCATTTCTGATATTAGAGGAGACAAGAGGGGCATGCTTTAGGTATGGCTGTAGACTCTAGAGTAGGTTTCTATAGGAAAGGAAAGGGTATCATATAAACTCTCCCAGAATTTTGTACAAAGTCTTGACATGCACCCTATAAGGCACCATAATGGGTCATTTGGAGCTTGAACTTTAGAACAAGATCACCTGGGCTGGAATCCTGGCCCTGCCACTTCCCAGTGTGACCTTGGGGAATTTGTTCAACCCCTTTGTGGCTAAGTTTCTTTAATTATAAAATACAGTAATAATAAAGTTTACCTGATAGGGTTGTGTGAAGACAAAAGAGTTAGCACATTTTTACAAAGGTGACTTGTGACTTGCACATATTAGGCTCTCTAAGTGTTAGCTATTATTACTGTTAATACTCAATACCTCAAGCACTTACTTTCAATTTATAAGACAACTTAAACAGAAAATATAAATGTGTTTCTAAATTCTAATTCCATTCTCACTTGGCAGGTAAGTAATAAACATTATAAAACAGGAATATTAGGCCATCAAGAGATTTCCACACAGTAATGAAAACTAATATATCTTGTGTAAAGGAGAAATACCATTATTATGAAGATACAGACATGGGTAATATGAAAATATGAATGATACAAGAATAGTATAAATATTAAAAGCATACTCATGGGAAAATAAATTTATGTTATATTCTTAGACAAATAAAGTCTTTAAAATAAAAATTGAGAGAATAAATATGAAAGGACAGAATATTGAAGAGATGCTTAATAAGTAGATTTTACTACAAAAACTTTGCCTTTGTATCCATATACAAAAAATTAATGCTGGTGGAAAGAGCACTAAACTAGGAGTCAAAATACCAGAGTTGTTATTCTGAATATATTATTTAATAGTTGAGCAACTTTGGGGGGTAATCTTTACCCCTGAGAAGGAAGAGTAGAAATAACAAGGATTCTGACTTAGACCAATCTCAGGGTGAGCACAGCTCTGCGACACATTCGCTATATGACTTATGCAAATTAACCATTCTGAGTATGGAGTGTCAGATAAAGACAGCAATGCCTATTTTGTATAAAGTGCTTTGCAGAGTGCCTAACAGAGATACTCTCAATAAATGTTTGTGCTCTTGTCTCTAGATCCACTTTTCCTCACCTGTAAATCCTTTTCAGGTCTACAGTTCTATAATGCCATGATCGAAGTCCAACATTCTAGGATGACTTTACTAAAAAAGTTTCTAAATGGATTCTTCTGGCTATTTCTAACTCATAGTGTGTTTGTAGCTTTTGTTTCTTCTTTACACAGCTGAGTTTTAAAGAAGGGTTTTCAAATGTTCTCTGCATCCCAAATGTATCTTTGAAT
Source organism: Propithecus coquereli (assembly GCF_000956105.1). NCBI lineage: Eukaryota > Metazoa > Chordata > Mammalia > Primates > Indriidae > Propithecus > Propithecus coquereli. The sequence goes on from NW_012141636.1 coordinate 2,314,215, forward strand.
AATCAAAAAGAAAGAAACAAGCTTCCCACATACCATTTCTGTGAATAGAATTGCTGTGATTAAAATGCCTCCTTCACTGAGTGACCTTTCTGGTAAGACTAAATTGAAATGGTTAAATAGTGTTAAGTTATACTTAACCCTGCAGTTGATTCCTTCTAGCTGCATAAATTGAGTGTTTGGATGGCATCAAAATCAGCATTCTAGGAAGAAACACTGAAACACCTTCAAAATATTCCCTAGTGGTTTGGAGTGTGTCCTTTCAGAGTAATAACATTTTATCTCTAAGTCTGTGAGTCAAGTCACTATCACCATTTACTAAAAATTATCTTCTTCTTTCCTTCTCTATTTCTACATCCAATTTTCAAATAGTTTTTGAAAATATTTTTACATTCAATTCTTAATGTCTGTCACTTTCATGCCAAGAAGACAAAAAACACTGTGCAAAAACAAAAGATATCATTCATTCAAAAAATATTTGAGCATCTAAAATGTTCCAGGCACTGTTCTAGGTGCTGGTGATAGAAAAAAAAACTAAACGAACGAAGTAGATAAAATTCTCTGACATCACAGGTATATATTCAAATGGGGAGTTACATAGTGTATCTGGTCATGGTAAATGAAATGAAGAAAAATAACATGAGGAGTGGGTCAGGAAAGCTGGGTGGCCAGGGAAGGGCTCATTGAGAAGATGATATTTGAGGTAAGATCAAAGTGAGGCGAAGAACAAGCATGTATCTGTTGAAAGGTAGGGGAGTGGGGGATGGCATTTCAAACCATGGAAAAAACTAAGGGGAAGACCCTAATGTGGGAGTGATAGCATATTCGATATATTTCAGAAATGGCAAAGGAGCTGAAACAAAGGGGAGAGTGGCTCGAGATGAGGAGGGAGTGGTACCAGATGCCAGATCCTGAGGAAAGCATTTACTAGTTATGGAAATTAACTATGTGTGCCAACACAGGAGAATAGCAGGCAAATACTCATCTGACTGTATTTTGTTAGCATTGATTTATTCCAAAAGTGAATTGCACTACCATCACATACGATATTGTACTCATTATTTATTTATTTATTCCTAGGGTCTTTCACTTACTTTCACAAAGTTTAGCATCTATGGTATAGGGATTGAGATATGCAGGGATGAACAATACGCTTCTTCAAATAATGTGGCAAAAATTCACCAAACCTTTTTTTCCCCTGTTAAACACACAGCTTGACCTCATCTCCCAGCCTCCCTTGAGGTCAGGTATGGACACCTGACAATGCTTTCACCAAATAGGATGCCAGAAGAAGTAATGCACTCCATTTTTAGGGCTGGCCCACTAAATATCTCCCTGGGGATCCTCCATAACGTCTCTCTTTCCTCATTTGCTGGCTAGATGTAGAGATCAGTGGAGGACTCTGAGATACTAGGGATGTTTGGAGCCATTTAGAAGGAAAGATCTGAGGCCTTTAGTATCTATGTAAAGCAGACCCTTCCTTCTCTGCCCACTCCAGCCACCACACAGACCTGGACTGTGAAGGGAAAGAGAACCAAGCCTTATTATGTTAAGCCATTGAGATTTGTTACAGCAGTTAGCCTGCACTGATAATTACAAGGAACTTAATTTCTAGCGGGAAAAAATACATTTGCAATATGGGTGATAAGTAGTACCCCAATAAGTGAAGTACACAATCTCTTGGGAACAAGGATGAAGAACCTCTAATCCACATATCGGAGCGATTGGGGAAGGTTTCTAAAAAGAGGTGAAGACTTGAAGAAAAGGTAGCATTGACCTGAAAAAGTAAGACAAGAGTATTCCTTGCAGAGAAGCCAGCATATAGAAACGCACCGAGGCTCAGATAAATAGGGCCCATTGTGGGAACTACAAAAAGTTCTCTGGACTGAAGAGTGGATGGGGTGGATGGCAAGTAGGGTGAATGGGGTGATGGCAAGATGCACAGGTAAGGATCAGATCTGAGGCCCTGTACACCATCCAAAGGAGTTAAGACTTCATCTCAAATGGGATGGAAAGAGAAATAAATGGCCCAGCTCAATCCCAACCTTTCTCCTGATCTACTTACACCATTCCCAGCTTTCCCTGTCTTCTTCACCACTCACTGTATCTCTCGTTAACAAAATGTTCATGTTCTCAATGAGGTTTGTGAGCTCTCAGAAGGCAGGCTCTCTCTCTTCTCCATTTGGTTTTTAGAATATGATGAAGTGGTCACTAAAGGTATTTTTTTTTATATTTAAATCAGGGAAGCACTCTTGTTACACGTTGTTTTGATGTAAACCATAAAGAAAAAGAGTAACTTTAGTGATGTATGCTGCCTCTGCTCAAGACTGAGGGAGAGAAAAGAGAAGGGTACTTATGATGAGGTGCCAGTGTGTCTACCAGAAGCTACAGAACCCATAAGTGGTGGCAATTTCACAACAGGCTCACCCACAGTTTCCAATTCTGTGGCCATTGTCTCTAGTAGCGTAATATAAAATTCAAACAACAATACAAAGTACTACAGATTGAATACATGCTGTGCACTTTACAAACATTGTCACCAATCACAATACCAGCTGCAAGGCCAATGCTAATATCTCCATTTACAGATGAAAAAACAGCTTCCAAGAGTTGAACATCACACAGCTACTGAGTGGGTGGGGCTAGAATTTGAAGCTGGATCTGCTTGATCCATAGCTTCTGCTCTTTTCATCACACCATTTTCCCCATATTACAGGACCGTGATCGGTGTGCCTCTAGTAAGTCTGGGGGCTCATAGTCCAAAACACCATTTGTTTTGATACTTATATTTTATCTTAAAAATTTTTTGAGCATAGCATTCTTAATGTCAGAGTTGATTTTTTTAAATTATTACTTTCATGTATTGCATCAATTACCATAAGAGAAAATTACAAATTTACAATCTCTTCCCAGAAAGTCTTTAATAACAGTGACTCGCCATGATTATCCTGGGCTTATGTTCCTGGCATATGGGCACACATCAATCCTCGTAGTGTATGCTGCATAGGTAAAGAAGCCCAGGGCTACATCAGGCAATACTATCACCCTCTTTTCACACTTCAAGGCTGTACCTGGGACCACACCATTCTTGACCCTGGAGCAGCAGTGCCTCTGAGGACTTTACAACTCTATAAACGTTCTATGGCTTGAAGAGCAAGATGACAGTCTGGGGAGGAGATCAGTTGTACAGCCCTCTGCTCTGGGGACCTGCTGTGACTAAAAACTGCTGAAAGTTCCTGTTTCTGTTAAACAGAATGGCTTTTGTATTGACTATTGCCCATGTACAAGATTTCTTAGCAGAGAAAAAGAGATAAAATAAAAAAGAGACTTGTACGGAAAATTCTGGAATAATTAGAAATTATTTTACACGAAGTCTGGCAAATTTTACCACTTTTAATGACTGGTGTGGACTTCACCCCTTGGTTTAATCTTGGCTTCTGAAGATTCATCTGAGTCAGTTACTGCTCTGAGAACAACCTGGAAAGTGATTATGGGAATTGAGTGAAAGACAGCAGGCTCCAAAAAAATTTGTGAAATGAGGTTTTTTGGGGTTTGTGGGGGTTTTTGTGCTCCTGTACTTGCATCTTTGTCTTCCCTCAATGGAAGGTAGTCTTCAAAAGCAGATTAAGGCCTATACTAGAAAGTATCTAGGTCTATGACCTTAGACAAGCCTGTCAGTTATCCAGAATGTGATTTCAACAACCCCCATTTTTTTAGTAAATGTTTATTATGCACCAGTTGTATTCTAGACCTGGTTCCAAGTGTTGATGATATAATGGTGAACAAATGAAAGTTCTAACCTTAAGTAGGTCAAGTTGGTCATGGCAACATAACTAATAGTGTAAAAACTGCTTTTATAGCACTAGGTGGAGGATGCTGTTACCCCAAAAGGATGCCTTGTCTTTTTCTATCTTTCAGAAGGCCACAGAAAGCTTCTCCAAGAGAGTTCTGAGTCAATCAAAATCTAAATGATAAGTTGGAATGAGCCACATGACATATCTATATGTTGAGAAGGTAAGGTAGATAGGAGCATATCTCAGACAGAGAGGATATCAAATGAAATGAGAGAGAGAGAGAGACAGAAACAGAGACAGAGAAAGAGATCTGGCAAATAAATGAAAAAAAAAAGGTAAATGAAAAGTCAAGAAACCTGAGATGTTCTTAACAGAGAAGTTGTCTTAAGTATGTCTTAGTTTAAGTATAATATTCATTTATTTACATCCATCTGCCCATTCATTCATTGTACCAGGAACTAGTTCAGCTGTTGGAGTTATAAACACGAATAAGTCATAAAATATGTAAATGGTTATTTATGGACAGGACTTCCAGAACTTCTGGACTTCAGGACTCCTCTATCCTTAGGATAGAGACAGATACCTGAGACTTTACTTTTGCCTTTCCCTCTAATCCTTCCCTGCTACCTGGAATGCAGATCTGATGGCTAAAGTTTCAGCAGTCATCTTGGACTGTGACATGACTTTGGACATGGAAAGCACAAACTAGGATAATTGAGCAGGGAGGAAGAAAGAGCCTGGAAATCACAGATCTGCCTACCACTGAATTTCTTTTACATTAGAGAGAAATAAATACTGTTAGGCTACTATTATGTGAGGTTTACATTACATGCAACTGGACCTAATTCCAATGATTTAGAGAGGTAGCATGTACAGATTAAGAAAGAGTATAGACTTGAAACCAGATCTGGGTTTAAATTCTGTTCTGCCTTTGCCATATGTAATATAAGCTGTTTCCTCCTATCAAAATGGGACCTGTATTACAGGGTGGGTAGGGTGCTTATAGATACTATAAATAAGTGCCTAGCATATGGCAAGTGTTCAATAAATTGTGACATTATCTGGATTAGGTGGAAAGTTAAAAAACTTAAATATACAAACAAAAATAATAAATTACCTAGATCCTAAAAAACATCTTACTAATGCAGTGAAGACTGTGATAAGAGTAGGTACTTTTTGGGGAAGAATTAGAAGAAAACCTGAACTGAGATTATAAAATATTACTGAATTATGTACATTTCAAATTAAGTGTATTTCCTTAATCAATATAGCAGTCTACAAGATATTAAAAGAGATAACTTATAGGGACATCCTCACCTATTATTCCATACCTGAAAGTCAAGCTACCTGTAACTTATTCACCACAACTATAGCACCTCTCATGGGGACAGCAAATGAATACAAATGTTGGTTTGCTCTGTTCTGAAGAATACAGGTAACAGCTTTCATTTACTTTTAGAATTAATTAACTTTGGCCTTAGGCCAGACCCTGAATCATCAGTTATTTTCCTTAGTTGCTTGCCAGTGGGGCAGGAGCGTCCACAAGAAGTGCAGGATAATGGTACAAGACACACATGCTCTAGGGGTAACTCTCAGAAAAACTTTTTCTAGAACTGAAAGTTAAAAGTTAAAAACAGAGATGTGTATAGCAGTGACTGCAGTACAGTGACAAATCTCCCTCTAAAATTTTCCATTCTTCGAAATTACTTTTCATGAAGGCTGAACTATCTGTTCATGGTGCTACTGTATTCAACAGCAAACTCTGCTGAGGAAGTATGCGTGCCCCTTGGTCGCTTTCTAATTAGTAACAGTTCCTTTCACAGTCCCCTTGATTAAAACACTTAAATCAAATAAATCACTAAGAGAAGATGTTTTATCTCCAACTACTCATCCTGATTGTGACAGTACATGAATGAACGGAGTATAAATTCATTCAGTAAATATCTATCGTGCCTTTCTAAGTAACAGACATTGTGGTAGTTTATCCTGCCTTCTAAACTGGTGATCCTCTACGCTGCTAACTACAGACCCATCCACATCTTCAATCTGCTATTCAAACCTCATGTCCTTATTAAACTATAGGATCAGATATCCCTGGACAATATTTTACACAAAACAGAAGTGAGCTTTAAGCATGATTAATCCTGTTGACCACTGTGACATGCTCTATCACTTTGGATCGGGTATAGGGAATTATTAAGAATAATAAAAGTTCATTTGCAACTTCTCATTGACCTCCTTTCAGCCTTTGACTATAGGAAAAATAGTCTGGAATTAAGCTGCATGACTGCAATGTGTGATTATTTGTCCATAAATATGTATATAATAATGTGTGCGTGTGTATACACATGAATATGTGTATCTTCACCTTCCTTATACAGGCTCATCTCTAATTTCTAAAATCTGTGACTTCATCCTCTATCTCACCTATCTCCTGAGCCAATCATGAGTAAGGCTGTCCATACATTAATGCCTTTTTCCACAAGCTAACTGAAATTAATTGTACTGTCACCAACTTTGTATCGTGGGAAACTCCTGGATTTATGGAGCCTCCCTAAAAGGGAGCTTTCCTTTGATCCCTACTGTATAAACCTACTATATAACATCTGACTTTCAGCCTCTCTTTCCTCATTTGTACCAAGCTACAACTACAGGCCTGAAATAAACCTGGGCAGCTAGGCAGGAACTCTGTGATCCAGTCCAACCCTGCAGCTTCCTCTACCCAGGGTATTTAATGTGCTGTCTGGATTTCCAGCACCTGCCTGGGTTCTTGTTCTTAACAGATGAATAAATTAACAAACAACCAGAATTTCATTATTAGTGCCACTTGGAATCCTTAAGCAACCATTATCCCCTAGATTAGACCTTCTTAGGCAACAATGTCAAATTCACCGTGCCCTTAGTCCTACAGCTAGCTTAGTCCCTGCTCTCATTATCTTTCTTCCCCTTTCTGCCTGTTGGCTAAGTCTCCCTGAATTAACACACACATATATGGTCTCTCTCTATATATATACACACACACACACACATACACACACACGCACGCACACACACACACCTGAATAGCTGTAAATAAGAATATATGTTTATATAAATACATAGACACACCAGTACACATACACAGAATCTCAAAAAAACTTCCAATATTATGGCAACTGCCTCAGAAAACACCACCTGGATTCCACTGCCTTGACAAAACTAGTCATGAAAATAAACCTCTTGGGATAAAAACCTAAAAGAAATTAGGAAAAAGAAAATGTAAGCACAGTAATGGCTCTAAGTAGCAAAGTTTGTCTCCTAGTGAGGTGCCATTACCTTTAGGAAATGATGGCAGAGGCTCTGGGAAGGTTCCCCATGCCAAAAACCTTTCCCAGGGATTCCAGGATGTCTCTAACAAATAAGACAGAGTGTGACATTCCACAATTGGAATTCAAGCTCAAAACCCAAATGCCCCAGAGAAAACTAGATTGTTTGTTACAGCTCATAAATCCTGGTGGATTCTGGGTAGTGTTTCTGTTCTCTAGTTTACAAAGAAAAAAAATTAAATGCATTTTCTTGTTTCCCTAGTACCAGCTGCCTCACATAAGTTCACTTTGTTTATTTCTAAGAACTGCCTACACCCTAGTTGGAATTCCCTAGATAACTGACATTAGAAGAGACCGTATTTTGCCCCTTCTTTTTGGTAGCCAAACAGCTCTAGCCCATTGTCCCCCCTCTTACTCCTTTCCAAAGAGGAAGATTGAGTTACTGGGTTCTGGGTGATGGCCATGAGTTCAGGTTTTTCAACGGAGAGAAGTTAATTGACAAAGTTCATGTGCACTAGGAATTTGGCCTCTTTCTCCTCCTCCAGTCAAACCACTAAGAGGTAGGTTCCTAGATACGTGTGTCTCCTCTGAAGACGCATTCTGTCCTTAAGTGGGTTGTTCCACTATCTAGGTAGAGTGGTAGAAAGACAGCGGTCTATTTGAATTTCATATAAGAGTTACAAATTCCAACATGTCCTTTATTAGTAACAAGGGTAGTATTATAGTTCTCCTCCTGCTGACTTGCTTCTTAATTGATCCAGATTATAGAATAAAGATTAGAGCTATTTATTGTTCCCCAAAAATGATATATATGTGAGCCTTTCCAACGAGTATAATTTGATGATAGTTTGGCTGTTTGTTTCCAGGAAATGAAGGGCTACCCTAGACGTGGAGAATACTTCAGATATAAATTCTGGAAACCTGAAGGAAAACATTAATTTTATACTTAGTCAGTTATTTTTTTTTTTGCCCTTTACTTTGGAATTTCTGGAAATCTATGTTTCCAGTGATTTTTAAGATAAAATTCTTAAGAAATGCCTGTAAAGGCATTAAAACTAAAGCCCAGGAAGATTAGATAACTTTCTAAAGATCACAAAGCAGAGCTTCGTGGGATCTAAGACCCTTTATGCAGTCTAAAACTCTTTTATCAACATCTACTAATAAATGGAAAGTAATAACAATACCAATGATAACAATTAAAATAGTTAATACATACATAACATTTAACTAATTCATAAAACATTGTATGTATACTAACAATGAATCTGATTTCGTACTACCTGCTGCAAATACGGGCATGAACGACATAAGTGGCCCCTGTTCTTACGTGCTCTTAAGGGTGATAGGCATAAACATAATATACTGATTAGCAAGTAATTAGTTAATTATACTGTAATATGTGCTAAAAGAAATATAGACTATTATAACAGATTATAATAAAAGGCCTGAAACGTGAAGAGTAGGAACAAATTAAGATGGGAGGAGAGAAGGGAAAGACATTCCAGGCAGATGGAACATGTGGGAAAAGCCTGCAGCAGAAAGGGGCCTTTGCAAAAGCATGGGGCAGGGTTGGTGACAGGAAATAAAGTCAGAGAAGTGGAAATGGGACAGATCATGAAGGACCATAGAGGTCACAAAAAGAATTTTGGATTTTATCTCAAGAGTAACGGAATCCATTGAAAGGTTTTGAGCAGAGAAGTGGAATGATCAGATGCGCAGTTTTTAAAGATATGCCAATAATTTGGCAAAATAAGAAAGAAAAATTTAGATGTCTGGCTTAATTTTAGGGGGTGGGAATCAATAATTTTGGTTTAGGCATTCATTAGAGTAGGCTGTATGAATGTAGGACAATGAATCTGCCATAACTTCTTTTTGAATCGTATCAATCAATTGGGGCATCTCCCAGATGAGCTCATTTCAGGGAATTCTAGTAGCTTCGCTTATATCTGTTTTTGAGAGAAGTTTAAAACTTCATAGTCTGTAACTCTCCTGCTGATTAGAACTGATTTGCAGAGCTGTTAACTAAATTGGTGGGCTCCTCACAAGCCAGTAAAAGCATTATTATAAGTAAGAGCAGTAAAAAAAAAAAAAAAAAGCCATATTTCTCTAGTGATCACACTGGAGCAAAAATCTCTTCTTTTCTAGAAATTTGAACTACTTAAATATTCTTCCTTATAATAACAGAACTTCATAGAATCATGATAATTTGACACAGATCTTTCATATTTCTACAAAACATCATTTCAGTCCAACCATTAAAATGTCTACTAATTCAGAGTGCATAAACAAATTCATATAGAACAATATTAATCTGATATTTATACAAAGCAAAATTCTTTGGAAACTGAAGAATACCATTAAGTTTCGAGGCAATTAATGAGTTGCCAAAGCTCACTTGTAACAAAATTGTCTCCTTAAGGATTCATTAAAAGACTCTCTAAAAAAGCAGCTTCTCTCATCCAGTCCTTCTTCCTTCATCCACAACCAGATGGTGAGAGCTAACCTAGGTCTCCATCGCTGCTTTTCTGTTCCTTTCTCTCAGACTCTGGACAATGTCATCCATTCTCAAGGGTTCATGAATCATATGTAAACTAATGTCACACATATCTTTTCTGTTTAGCTTTTTTTTGTCAGATGTTTTTTGCTCATCATCAAGAGCAATAGCAGTCTCTGCCTGTTTTCAGTCTGATACACTTATGACTTAACATGACACACCAGGGGAAGGAGGCATGCATCGCATCTAGCCATTAAGAAAGTATATATGGAAGTGATTAAGAACATGGAACTTGGGGTCAAACAGACCTGAATTTGAATTCCAGCCCTGCCACTTAGTTGTAGTGTGACCTTTGACAAATTCTTCTGTTCTAGGAGCTTCATTTTCTACATTTGTGAATGAGGATAAGAACAATCTCTCATAACTATTATAGTTATGATGTTTAACTAAGATCATAAACTTAAGATGATTCCTAGCACATATATACCCTTGAAAATTTGGAGCATCCATCATCATCATCATCATCATCATCATCACTCAGCAGCTAGCAAGCTTCTCATCTATAAATACACATTTATGCCCAGATTGAATTGCATTGTGTGTGGTAGAAGGGGGTAGTGTAGCAGAAAGTCCTTTGGACTAGAAATGAACAGAAATGAGCTCAAGTTCCTTCTCCGGTCCTGTTAAACATGTGACTTAGGTAAGTTACTTAAATTGCTAAATCTCAGATTCTTAATTTGTAATATGGAAATAATATCTATTGCATAAGTAAGTTTGGATTGCTAAACAAGATAATGTATGGCTACATAAAGTACGAGTTTACATGCAAAAATGTGTCTATTTGAGTCAGTTATTCAGGATAAATAACATGTGTTTTCATAGAAATGATGTCACAAATGGCCATTAAGTTCACAGGCTAACCAAAAGCAATGTATTCACCTCAAGCATAGCTTAAATACCATGCATTTTCAATGGGAAAAATATTATAAAACAACAGCAATAACTCCAACAACAGTAACTAAAAAGTAGAAAAAAAAGAACAATACAGTTGAATATGGAATAACGTTTTGTCTCAAGTGCTGGTGCTGGAGAAAAGAAAATGTAATGAGAGATGTCTGTTAGAGCCAATGGAGATGTGGAAGTCCTGATATCAATGTCTGGGGATTTTCATGGATTTTGGCAATTGATGACTGATTGTGGCTGGCTCTTTCCAAGGAAGTTTGAATAGTTTCTTTCTCTTTCTCAATGTTTTAGGTTTCAAAATGAAACGGAGAGATAGACAGAGACATTTTCTTGAGATGATGGACAAAAATAAAAGACACCAGGAAAGAAATAACAGGGCAGGAAAGAATATGAATATTCATGTGAAGAAGAGTTACCCCAGGAAGAATCTCAAGAGTTGTGAGCAGTGATAGAGGATTTGAAGATAAAGAAAAAAGAAAAAAAGTTACCTATAAGAGTTACAATTTATTGAGAGTTTATAATATGACAAGGAGTGTTGAAAATGCTTCTCATATATTAAAGTTATTTAGTCTTCACACTTAGCCTATGAGGTGGTGCAATTGTGATCCTTATTTTATAGATGGGGAAACTGAGACTCAATTATGAATACAATAACTTGTAGAACCAAGACCTGAACTCAGGCAGTCTGAATCCAAACCCTCATACTCTTATGACAAGGCAGAAAACATTGGGTTTGGGGCTATTCATTCACATAAACAATATTTAATATTAGAGAGTACATACAGGTAAATATTGCAATCATAGCTGCTATCTTAATGGAGCTTACAAATGATCTGTCATATTGAGCCAATGGGTGGTGCTGTGTATGAACATAATCTGGTTGTCCAACCCTAGGTTATCATGTTTCCAAATAAGTAATCTTAGAGCCATGTCCAACTCTTTATTTCTTTTTACATGCTAGTAACATCTTTCAGTGTGTCCCCTGGTCTCTCCATTCTAGCATATGGTCACTGCCTCTGTTCAAATCATGGTCAACCTTCCTCTTCCTCCTCCTCACCAGACTTCCTCTAGGCAGAATACCATAATCATCTTCATAACTGTTTCCCAAAGCTGGTTTCACCAGTTCCATCTGTCCCTTTGACCTTATAACAACTCTGCTTCTTGCTGAACAAAACTCTAGGCCACAAAGGGATTATGGCAATTTGCCTATTGCACTAAATTTCAGTGCAAAGAAAATAATCATCTCTTTTAAGATCAATCATTGTTCCTTGGATTAACTAACACCCTGCCTCCTCACCTCCTCATAATTCCAAGGGTGATCTACCTATAACTAAAGTGCTGTTCCTCTCAGAAGGGACACTCTGTCACTGCTAAAACTGACCTTGGAATTCAGGAAATCATTTCAACTGGGGAGTAGAGAGGTTGCCATTTTTTTCAGTTAAAACCTTTCCTAAATATTTACCTAAAATTTTAACTAATCTGATATGGTTGAAAAAACATTGGCTTTGGAGCCAGACAGATTCAAATTTCTGCTCTTCTACCTCCCAGCTGTGTGACTTTGGACAAAGTTAACCTTTTCACAGAGTAGAAGAAAATACCTCAGCTTATATTGCTGGTGTGAGAATCAAAGGAAACATTAATACCACATTTGCATGCAATGTTCTTCCCAGGTTCATTGTCTTCGGGTGGTTGTAAACATCCTTAGTCTGTGAATTTTTACTTTTTTAATTTTTTTTATTTTATTTATTTTTTATTTTTTATTTCAGGGTATTATGAGGGTAAAAACATTATGGTTACACTTTATGTCTTTGCCTCACCCAAGCGAGAGTTAAAGGCATGCCCTTACCCCCTACAATGTTCCCTGTGTCCTTTAGTTGCGGTTTACCCCCCTATCCCCCTAATCTCTGGAGAGTATTTCTGCCATGTGATCACCTAGTGTTGATCAGTATCAATTTGATGGCGAGTACAAGTGGAGCCCATTCTTCCGATCTTGTGGTGCCTCACTCTGGATAATGGGCTTAAGTTTAATCCAGGAAAGCATAAGAGGTGCTAGATCACTGTCATTTCTTATGATTGAGTAATATTCCATTGTGTACATATACCAAATTTTAATAATCCACTCATGGATTGACGGGCACTTGGGTTGTTTCCACATCCTTGCAATAGTGAATTGTGCTGCCATAAACATTCGGGTGCAGATGTCTCTATCACAGAATGTTTTGTGCTCTTTTGGGTAGATGCCTAATAGTGCTATTGCTGTATCAAATGGTATAATGGCCAGCAAACATATAAAAAAAATGCTCAGTATCTCTAATCATTAGAGAAATGCAAATCAAAACCACAATGAGATATCACCTAACCCCAGTGAGATTGGCCTCTATCAAAAAATCCCAAAACAACAAATGCTGGCGAGGATGCGGAGAGACAGGAACACTCTTACACTGCTGGTGGGACTGCAAATTAGTGCAACTTCTGTGGAAAAGAATTTGGAGATACCTCAGAGAGTCCGTGAATTTTTAAATGATAGCAGCCAAGTTGAGTGCACGGAGAAAAGTAGATGCTGGCCATTCTTTCACCTTTAAATGCTTCCAATTGATACCATGGATCATATAACTGTCTATCAGTCATTAATTTATTCAACAAAGACATATCAAGCATCTATGGTGTGCCAGGTACTAGTCAGGATGCAGTGTCCACCAAGATCCACACATATCTATTAGAACCACACTGTATCTCACATTATATGACCTCACTGGAATGAGTTCATTTCTCTTTAATTTACATTGTATAGTTGCCAGACCCTTGATTTTCTTTAAATATAAAAGCCAACTTGAGAAATGTATTGAATAATCACATTGGAAAGCAGTGACCGACTATCCCAAGAATCACTTCAAACTATATACTCCTCTTCATAATCCTCCCTTCCCCTGATATAAGGGGGTATACGGGGATATCAAAAAAATATGTGCTTATCTCTATGACAGATCATTCACCTTTTTCCTTTTTAGCCCTTAGAAGCCTGGTGAAGTAGAAAATTTATAGATAAACAACCTGAAGTTCAGAAAGCTTAGATGACTTGAGGAATGCCACAAATCTATAAGCCAGATCCATCTAGCTTCTTGAAGCACTATAGATGTGTGATTTCAAAATGTGGGATATACAATGGTACACTTTAGGGAGTAGGGGGTACTGGTTTGCGTGTTTGAACATGCCATTTTATGCTCACAATGAGTAGTTCCAATGTCTCTTAATGGTAGAATAAAACTTCAGAACACAGAGAAGAGGACATGCTGGCTCTTCCAACCATCACCTTTAAATGTTTTCAATTAAAGTCTTGGATCTCTGCAGGTGGAAATACGCAGATGAGACAATCCATCTGCAGTCAGTAATCACTCGACTTCACTGTCTTGAACTCCTGGCTAGTCAGGGCAATTAAAGGCACGCCCCTGCTGGGATTCAGACACAGTGATTCTTGCTGATCACTTGCAGGGAAAATCAAGGACCAATGTGGAAAAAATAGAACTATATAGAAGAACCTTCCTCTTTTCCATTCTGACCTTTAACTCCAATCTTCTTGCTGAGCATTTAAGAAATATTGCTATTATAAAATGACCCTACTAAGAGCCAACTTCCAAATGGGTACAGGGAGTTAAGGGATGAGTATACTTGATTTTCAGGGGAAAGCTGGTCTGGTTTCTTGAACAGGATAAAATTTGGTAATTCAAGATATTATGGCATGTTAATTATGTCTTCTCAGCAAATGAACTCAAAGTAGAAACTGGGAATTAGGTCAAAGCCCAACATAAAGATGGTGTAGCCTTCTTCCGACCTTTTATAATACTGAAGAAATGTGAAGATGCCAGAAAATTCTCCATATGCCATGGTGTACATGGGTGTCATCATAAAATCCATGTCCCAGAGAACATAGCTGACAATGCAGACTATATGTATAGGGAAAGCTCAGTAATTGAGCTTCTTAAAAATAAGACAGGGCACAAAATGAAAGAGCTGATAAAACTGCTCAACTACTACCACAAACTAGTAGTTATTTACTGCTTCATACATGTCAGGTACCATTTTATGTAAAACATGGAATTAACTCATTTAATGTTCACTATACTCCTACATGGTAGGCATTATTATTATTACTGTTATCCTTATTTTACAAATATAAAACTGAGACACAGAGAAGTTAAGAAACATACCTCAAGTCACACAGCCAGTAAACAGAGAAGCTGAGATTTGAAGTCAGGAAGTCTGACTCCAGAGTTTTGTCAAAGGAGGGCCAGACTATGACTCTGCTGTGGTGGTCTCTATAAAGGTAAGGCTAAGATAGTATCCTCCTCCTATCAGGCAGACAGACAGAGGAAGGCCATCAGCATGATGTTGTGAAATAGTTTGATTCAGTGAAGAATGCACCAAAGAATTAATCATGAGACCTGAGTTCCAGTCTGTCTTAGTCTATTTTTGTGTTGCTGTAAAGGAATACTTGAGGTAGGGTAATTTATTAAAAGAAAAAATAGGTTTATTTGGCTCACGATTCTGTAGGCTGTACAAGAAGCATGGCACCAATGCCTGCTTCCGGTAAGGGCTTTAGGCTGTTTCCACTCATGGCGGAAGGCAAAGGTTCCTGGTGTGTGCAGAGATCACATGGCAAGAAAGGAAGCAAGATAGAGGGGAGGAAGGTTCCAAGCTCTTTATAACAACAAGCGATCATGGGGGAACTCACCTCTTCATCCAAGCGAGGGCATTAATCTAGTCATGAGGGATTGGCTCTCATGACCTTAACACCTCCCATTAAGCCCTACTTCCAACATTGGGGATAAAAATTCAACATGAGATTTGGATGGGTCAAACAAACCAAGCTATAGCACAGTCCCAGTGCAGACACTTGCTGGCTATGTGACACTGAGTAAATCACCTATCCTCTAGGTGACTGTTTGAAAAGCTGTGAGAACAATGAGGATAATAGTACTGAGTTTGCTGACTTCAGAGAGCTGCTGTGAGGGTCAAATGAACTTATCGTGGAAAAGAGCTTTGAGCACTTTCACACAAAATACAAATACAAGCAATGTTTTGGTTCTCTCTCAACAGAAGCTTTGTGTGGTAGCTGGCAAAGAAAGGGTTCTGGATAGATGCCCTGGAGAGTGGGGTGCTCAGTGCTCCTGCATGGCTTGCCTCCTGTGGTTAGTACTAACATTTAGATGTGGTTACTGACTAGAGCCAAAGGCTGATCAGTCTGGGAGAAGATCTGAAAAATTCTGCCATTGGAGACTATGCCAACAACCCTGCCACACAAGTCCCTCAATCCCCATGATCGGGCCTCAAGACTAAGCCCAACAGGCTCAGCCCTGGCTCGTACTTAGGCTTAATCTGTTAATAAGAGGACCCTAGGAAGTCTGTGTTCAGTAACTTAGTAACATAGGAGTCAAACTACCAGCTGCTCTTTTGCTCTGATCTCAGATCCTTCTTCTAGTGGTCCGAGTTGTAGAAGAAGGTATGGGCTCTAGAATCCCATGGATTTACATATCAGATCTGCCACTAGTTTGGTTTTAACTAAGCAGTGTCAAATCTCTGAACCTCAGTTTTCTCTTTATCACAATACAGAGATAATAACTACTGGTGACCAAATTAGTTCAGGGGATTTGTGATGGGGTCTCTGAGGGTGTTAAGTAATGTTTAAGCTGAGGTCTGAAGAATGAACGGAAGTTATCCAAGAGGAAGGGAAGAAATAGCATTTCTGGCAGAAGACAGAGCTGTGTGAATACAGGAAGCAGAGATGAGTCCACGTAGTGTGGTGACTGAGCAGAAACAGGTGCAGAAATAAAGACATGTTAAGTAATCAAGTTTAAAATGTGCTTCCATGTTATGACCAACTAGGAGAATTTAAATGTATTTTAGGTTCCTCTTGGTTTTCTCAGGGCTATTCCCATTCTTCTAGACATATTCTCCTATGCCTGTGAGGTGGTATTTCTTAAACAGAGACTTCCTGCCATGTAATGCCAAATTTTGCCTATGTGCACCTGCTTCACTGCTTTAGAGGCAAGCACTGGCAGAAATGCTCAAGAATCATAGGTCAAACATTTGATCCAACCAAGAATTACAAAACCAAGTACTGTAAGCTTTTAGAAGAAACAACTACTTTTGCTGTAACAGTTGCTGAAAATACAAGCCTCCAAGAAACAGGGATTAAATAAAAGCTTTCTACACAAAGTTCATTGGCCTCTAAATGACACAACCACTGAAGGGTTTCGAGACTCTGAGATGAGCACATGCAGCTGGTAGGAAACGGGCTGAAGTTGCAGCACTGTGCCATTATCTGCAGGTGCACTGAGAGCACCGATTGTGCCGGAGAGACAGGGTTTCAAGGAGGGAGGAAGCCTTTTGAGATGCAGTTTCATTGTGAAACCAAGCTCTGCAATGTCCTATTGATGAACCCAGAAGAAAAGGAGAATGCCCTTAACGTGAACAAGAAACCTTTTGACTTTGTTTTCCACAGGACAAAATACCCCAGCTATAAGTGTTGACTTATTTTTAGATTTAGGTTTCAAAAAACATCTATACCCACAAAACCAGGAAACAAGCATCTCAAATTTACAAATTTCAAATAGAAAACATCTGATTTAGCTTGCATGCATATAACTTTTCAATCCCCTAAGCAATTTGTTTCATGTTGAGATTGCCTCATGAATAAAAAATGTTCTGGAAAGTATAGTTTTATTGGGTCTCTGATATTTAATCAGGCATCAGGCACAGGATAGGTATAATGTGTATTCATTTTCTACATTGGCTACACTATCAAGGACTCAAAAAAAGTATTGGCAGATCTGAAGTGACAAGCTGAGGAGCAGGAAATAATTCCCCTGTGGCATTTAGCATGTGTATTCTTTTTGGTCTTGAGTGTTAATTTTATTCTTGGTCTCATCTGCCTCCAGTTTGCTCCTCTTACACCACAGTCTCTGTTCCCACATGTCTTAGCTTCCTTTATATTACTTTTTCTTGTTAACTGTCCAGAAATCAAATGTTTAAGCTTCTTCATCCTACTCACCAATACACCATGCGTCGAGGGCCTGTCACAGAGTATGTCATAGAACACGGTTGTTGATAGGCTTCCCAGCCCACAGCCAAGGCAGCACCCACTCGGCAGGGACACTTCTCTAGGATTCAATTTGTATGTGGTATAGTGAAGGTAACCTGAACGTGTGGGTCAGACCTGGTTTCAAACTCCAACTCAGTCATTTATAAGCCATGTGACCTTTGACAAGACCCTGAAAGTGCCATCTCTGAGCCCACTTTCTCTTCTATAAAGTGGGGATAACAATTCCCTCCTCCCCGAGTAGGTATAAAATTTCCATAATACCACATAAATAAATCACCTTATACAAGGCCTGGCATATAAGGATTTTTTTAATATAAGTTATTACTGCAACCTAATAACTCCTACTTATTTTTTTTCCTTCCCACTTAATGAAATGATCACTCTTTCCCAGATACAGGATTAAGTAGGATATAGTGTTTGGCTTTGAGAATTTCAGAGGATGATGTTCCTAGAGGAAGAACATATAAGATTCTGATGTTGTTAAGGTGATTAAGACTCCTTTCATTTTGAGCATTATATCTCTTTATGATTCTTACCCAGACATTATCTCTTTGTATCCTCACAACAACCCCTTAAGGGAGTTATAAGAATCCTGTCACTACCATTAGAAAGACAGAAACTAAGGCCCAAAGAGGGAGACTAACTCGTTCCAGGTTACACAGCTGGTTTATAGCAGAGCCAGGGCTGTAACTCCAGGTTTCTGACAACTTATTCATCACACCACCCAACCTCTGTTTCAGGGGCTCTAATATACTGTGAGTTCCTAGAGAGCAGCACTTGTCCTTTTCACGTTTGTGTCCTCAGTGTCTAGCCAAGTTCCTGGCACACAGGAAATGCTCAACAAATCTTTGATGAGTGAATGAGTGTCCTTTCTGGAAGCATTAGTAGTGAACTACGGCCAGTCCTATATCCAGAATCTCGGGATGGTCTCAGGATTATCAGGCCAAAAATTCCACTGCCATCCACCCAAGTAGCTTTGCAGAGAGAGGGCAAACTGAACCGTGCACAGCCTAGCTCCCAGATCCAACAGGTAATCTCTTCCTTCTAGTCTTCCTGTACATGTATTACCCTTTCTTTTTCTGCAGCTCACTCTTGTTATAATGAGCTATCAATTTCTCTGCCAGAGGTGTTAAAAGATTCCAAATAAATGAGTCACATTGACAGAATATCAGAAACATCACAGGATTTCCAAAAATGAAAATATACTTCGAAATCATCTTTCATTCTCTGTTTTCTGTATTCTCTGGGCCAGCAGCAATTCAGATGCTGCAGGAAGCCTCTTCACTCATTTACAAGATCTAAAGCACTGAACAGGCAGTGAGTCTGTCATTCTTGTGAACAGGAAATTTGGCTCAAGCCAGACAGCATATGGGCAGGCACTCAGTCAGCCTCCTGACTATAGCTCTGCCTGGTTGCCGAAGATTAGACATGAAATGCTGCCTGCTAATGCAGTTCTCCAGGAGAGGTTGTCAAATCCATGTTTCTTGAGGTAAAGGCCTTCTTCCAAAACCCCAGCATGATTCCTTCTGTATCATTTTTGGATATCAAGCTCCCTTGTTAACATTTTGTGGCATGCAGAAAGCAACCTTTCCACCGTGCTTCATGCCTATAGATCTCAAATAACAAATTACCAAAAATCTTGAAAGCCTGGAATTTTTTTTGTTTCTCATATTATAAGAACTTTCTAAACTTTTCTGTTCCTATACAAAATACTACTCAATGGTGTCTCATGACTCTTTCCAATCCCTAAAGTTATATGGTATTAAAACACTGAAAACTAAATAATTATTAAATTGAACTATATTTTATTTTTCCCTGTAATGAAACTCTTCCAACTGGTCTTGAGCTTTTTCTACACTACACCATCTAAAATATAATAACCAGTTAAACCTTCATCCATAAGAATTCTAGGAGTTGATAGTGACTCCATAATACCCATATAAAAACCACACTCCTTATTTTCTTGCATTCAAGACAGAAACCAGGGGCAGAAAAAAAAGAGAGAAGTCAAGGTATTTGCCCCTGTGTTCTTGCTTCCTGTGATATCTACAGCAGCAGTGGCATCTCCTCCTTGGCTCCCACTCTGAACAGTCCTGCAGTGGTTTCAGCTTCCTATGAATGGTTGATTCTGGCCCCGGGCCTCCTACCTTTAATCTTCCAGTTTAGAAGTGAGAGTGCTTTCCTGTTGTGGTTAATCTCTAAATTGCCCTGCCATCTCCTGTTTGTTTCTTAGCTCATCCATGGATTGTGTAATTTATCCATTTACATATATTCATTTTATTCAAAACTTAGAATGATTTCTGTTTTCCTGGCCTGGACCCTAACTGAGTAATACATGTTCTATTTCATTGTTCTTTGCATTCCACAAAACGTTCTGTGAAACAGTAAATAAGAATCAGACATACTTGGTGAAGATTCTAACTAATTCTCCTGGGATAAGTAACTTTACCTGAGACTCAGTCATCAATTTCTTCATCCATAAAATATAATGATACAACTCATTTTACAGAGGATTAAAGGAGAATATGAATGAGTATATATCCCGAGCACATAGCATCCAAAAATGCTAGTTATTATTTCTCCAAACTCAGTTCTTTATAGGCTTGATAGAATACCTTCACTCCAATCACTCAAATTTCAATATAATTTCCCATGTGAAATTTTCTAGTTCCTACATGGGTACCTCAATTAGTGTCATTTACTCTACTAAAAAATCCGCTCTTCTTTCCTCCAATCTATGCTATGAATTTCATCAAATCTACTTGCCTTCATTAATAAACTCTATTTCATTCTCATAATTCATTCACACAATAGCCTCCAGGTACTGAAATGTACAAGGTCGCCATGCACTTCTGAAATATTTGTAAATGACTAAGATCATCTTGGTTTCTACATATCAGGTTTCATTTGAGATTTACTATTGAGAATCAGAACTATAGCTACTATTAAATTTCCTCAGCTCATACATATATGCATTAAATGCCAATAAAAGGAAGAAAAATGATACTAGTTATTGAGCGAGATAAATACATAATCAGGAAAATGGAAAATAGTGTTTGCTACAGTTTTCCCTCAAAACTGAAAACTAAGGATGGAAGGATTTCAGGTATAAATAAGTACTGCACCAGGAGGGTTCCACAGTACTGCTCTCAAATACTGAACTTCACAGAGATGGCATCTGTCCACTGGCAAGTGCAACTGAATGCCATGTTCAAGGATTTATCAGGCATATGTGTGATAGCAGAGGAATAGCAGAGAAGACTCAGATGTGGTTCTCAGTCCTTAGACATCTTACCTAAATAGAGATATCACTGAGCAATAGAAAACAACTTGAGAACAAGAAATGGTATAAAGCATAGAGAAAATTTGTGTTGGGAAACCTATTAAGCACCATAAACGTGACAAAAAACTAATATAAAGGCCTCCTGACATAAAAGGAAATAGCTATCATTAGTCCCTTCAACTTTACCCACAGAAGTATTATGTCTCACCACTGCCCACAACATTTTATAGCAAAAAGGCATATAAACTGACTCACTGTATTAAAATTTAGAAAAAGAATGTATATCTTTAGAAAGATTTTTTTTTTTCTTGTAAAAAGTGGTTAACTTTTCAAAGGGTTGGCATTACAGGCATATGATTCAGTTATGAGAAAGATATGCTTATATGTAAAAAAAAACACAAAAAATCCTCACTCCTTTCATTCATTGATTTACACCAGTATTGAGCCCTCATCCCTTCCAAGCACTGTTTTAGGGATTGGGGACGTGAAGATGAATAACATACAGTTTTTGCCCTTAAGGAGAGAAGCACTCTGCTAAAGTAGCAAATATTATTATAAATAAATACTGTGGGAAGGTGTCAAGATATATAATATAGACCTAAACTTTAGCATATAATCAAAAAACGAGGTCAGTGCAATTCTTTTATTTTTTGGAAGTTTACCAGGTGTTCTAATTTGCTAGGGCTTCCATAACAAAACACCACAAAATGGATGGCTAAGGAACAGAAATTTTTTTTTTCTCACAGTTCTGAAAGTTGGAAATCCTCAAGGTGCCATCAGGGTTGGTTTTTCCTTAGGCCCTTGTCCTTGGCTTGCAGATGGCTGCCCTCCTGCTGCCTCTTCATGTGGTGGCCCCGCTGTGTGAGTATATCCCTATATCTCTATCACTTCTTTAAAGGACACCAGTCATATTAGATTAGGGTCTATCATTTATGATCTCCTTTAATCTTCCTTGTTAAAGGCCTTATCTCCAAATACAGCCACTGGGGGTTTTAAGGTACTGGGGGTTAGGGTTTCAAAATATAAATTTGGTGGAGAGACACAATTCAGTCCATAACACCAGGTGAAATAATTCTGTTAAACCTTTATTTTCTCAAAGTACAGATAGAATGTTATAGAGCCAAAAGCACTGGACAGGAAGTCAAATCCCTGGATTCCAAAGCCTGCCTTTCTCCTGGGTCTGTGGCAAGGCAATTAAGACACTTGGCCTCTGTTCCCTCTGACTATCTGTGCATGTGCATCTTTCATGACTATGAGGCTACATGAGTATCTCTAAAGTTTCTTCTCTCTCTAATAGCCTGAATTTTTGAACAAACTTATTCAAACCAACACACAGACCACATGGTAAAAGCACCACTTTCCATTTCATGTTTTATTCTTTCCAAGTCTATAACTCTCCTTTAAAAAAGAAGTATTCTATAAAATTATAAATCAAATGTTCCTCTTAAGACAATATACCAATGCAGTGGTAACAAGCAGCATCTTCAAGACTGCTCAACAAAGTACAAAATGACATGGACCAGTCACTATCCTAATACATTCCAAAGGGCTTAGCAAAACCCTTTTTTTAGTTGCTTTACAACTAGCCAGCCCTTCACAAAATAAATACAATCAATATTAAGAGCATCATTTCATCCCTCAAAAGCCTAGGTACACCCAGGCTCTTTGGATATACAACTGTAATTTGGTGAACAAAAAGAATGTAAATATAAGTTCTAATTTGTAGTATTTTTTTCATTTAATAAGCACAAATCTCTCTGCCTAGAATTTCCATCCTATTTCATTTCACTGGGGAAAAGACCCTCAGACAAAAATCAGCTCAGATGTGACCTTTTCTATCTCCCTCTTAATGTGTCCCCCACATCTCTACAGTGTCCTCACTGCACAGTTTTCGGAGTCTCTCTCACCTCCAACCTCTGCCTGGTAGACTATGAAATCCTCAGAAGCAAAAGTGACAGTTTATTACTTCTGAACAATTTCTGCATATACTTAGTTAGCTACACAGAAATCAAATGACCCTGAATTTGAATTTGCCAATCTTTAGAATGTGGGATAAAACCTTTCTTGTGGTGCTGTTAAGCAGATTGGAGATTATATACATAAAATGGTAGCGCAGTTGCTGACATGGAGCAATTATTCAATAAATGGTAGCTGTTATTATTATTACTCAAAGTTTTCAACTTTTAAGACTTTAAATAATTTACATAGATATCTATGTAAATACACACATATGTATATACATATATATGAAATGAGAAACTTTATATGGCTTCATCACAAGAAAATCTCCAATTGTTCGGAAATTCCTAATAAGTATAAAATTATTATATTGTGACTTTTGCTAGTACTTCCAGAGATGGAATTCCTGAAATCTTGTTTTCTTATCCATCCTCCACAGGCAGGACCAACATCCAGAATGGGATGTAATGAAGCAAGACTCTATTCTGGATCCTTTGAATTTATTAATGAATATGTCTATTGAGAAACAATGTTTCAAAAAGAAATAGCATATTAGATATCCTGTAGAACTGTAAAATCATCCCTCCTCCTCAATAGAATATTTAACTTTAGCAGCTAGTGAGCCAAGGATAATGAGGACATGACTCAATTTATTGATGTTAATTATAAGCATAAGAATGAACAGGTTCATAGCTAATTGTCATGCATTTAAACAGTTAAGTACTTCAGTATGAGCACCATTGACATCACTTTTCTCGTAATTAATTCTATTTTCCCCATTGTCCTACTTATACTATAGAAGTTAAAAAGAGGTTTGACAATTCTCTAGGTATAATCAGTCATATGTCACTTTTCTCATTACAGTCAAAAGAGTATAAAGCAGGGAACTAGGTGTCCAAAATTTTGGTATTACCATGTAGGTCAGTCAAAAGTAGCAGAAATGAATAGCTAAGCAAATACAGACACACACACACATGCAAATATGCCAGGCACATAATTAAACAAGGGATGATAAGAAAAGACAAATAAGTCCAAATTTGAAAAGATCCATATAAATAACAGTCAAAAATGTATTTCATGGATTAGGTTTATATTAAAATGCAATATACTAAAGGGAATAAGAAGAAAACAAAGAGTTGGGACTTTGACGTTCTTTGATTCCTTCTTTTGTTCCTGCCTTATGACTCTTGAAATCAGTATGTCAAAGAGATATCTGCATTCTCATGTTCATTACAGCATTATTTACAACAGCCAAGGTAAAGAAGCAATCTGAGTGTCCATCAACAAATGAATGAATAAAGAAAATGTGGCATATATGCATAGTGGAATACTACACAGCCTTAAAAAAAGACAGAAATTCTGTCATTTGTGACAACATTGATGAATATGGAGGCCATTATGCTAAGTCAGGAACAGAAAGACAAATATTGCATGGTCTCGCTTAAATGTGGAATCTAAAAAAGTTTATCTTATAGAAACAAAGATTAGAGAGTTAGTTATCAGAGGCTAGGGTGGCAGGAAGGGCGATGGGAGGAATGGCAACATGAGAGACATTAATAAAAGGGTACAAAGTTTTAGATAGACTAGAATAACAAGTTTTAGTGATCTATTGAACTACATGGTGACCACAGTTAATAATAATGTATTGTAAATTTCAAAATTGCTAATAGATTTTTAATGTTCTCAAGACAGAAAAACTGCTAAATTGGTGAAGTGATGGATATATTAATTGCTTGTTTTAATTTTTCTAATTTTTCATTGAATGTACCATTCAATGGTAGCTATTTATTAATAATTATTAATAATTTATTGATATTGTCAGCCACAGTGGTAACAGATATTAATACTTACATTTATTATCTCATTTAATCCTTATATCAATTATGAGAGTTGGGTGTTATCATCCCTACCATTTCATTTAAGGAAGCTGTGTTTCAGAAAGCTTACATGACTCATCCAAAAGCACACAACTAATAACAGTCAGAGTTGGTAATTCCAAGTTAGGTTTGTCTGATTCCGAGGTCCTTGCATTTAACCACTGTACTCAATGACAATAAGAGTAGATGAAATTGACAGGTGCCATTGTAACTGTGGCTTATAAACTTTGATAGTTTCCTTTCGAGTGAGAATTCTTACAATGCTGACATAAAGAAATGGCTTTCTACTATGCAATAAAAAGTTATTCATACTCCACAGGACAGTTTCTCATATCTTTATTATTTTTTTCTAATGGTCTACCCTTTCACCTCTAACACCTTTCCGAATGTATAAATTCTATTCATCTGATTTGGGTCTAGTTTAAATGCCACCTCCTTTTTTAAGATATTCATAATATTTTCCAGTTGAAAATAATCACTCCCAATTTTGATGTCCCACATTTTTCTCTTATGATATTACTTATTATCTTTAATTGTTTTTATTAGGAACATATTATCCCCTCTATTAGGCTTCAAGCTTCCTGAGGTACTTATGTATGCCTAAATTATTTCTGTGTCTTTGTACTCACGAAGTTTAATTGTTTAGAACTGGCAACAACTCAGAAGAGACATAAATTTTTTATTAGCTAAAATTTTACTTTACCTATTAAAATGTGAATATGTTAAACAAATTAAAAAGAAAACAGTAGAAAAATTTTAGTAATTAAAAACCAATGTTAAAGCATTTTATATGTACTTATACACATCGGTCAATAGCTACAAATTATTCTTAAATATTCTTAGATATTCTTAGATACCTTTGGGTATCACTGTTCATCAAAAATAATTAATCTTATATCTTACATAAAATAATTTGGAAATAGAGTTATAATCTATTCTATATTTTTATAAATTCAGTTTAACTTTTCCTCCTGGTTTAAGGAATGTGGTTAACTATAATGGCAATCTGTAACATATATACACATGTTACTTTTATATGTACAATACTCTGATTCTTATGAATTTAATTTGGGTAGTAATTGTTAAAGGTCACCACTAATTGAAATATTTATTGTTTTGAGAAATCCAATCAACTTAGCATGGCATACAAAATCATCCAATACTTCAGTCTTGTTTCCCTTTCTAGATTCATTTCCCAATACTTCCTCCTTCCCTGGTATTCCATTATGTCTCCAAAGCAAATTCCTAACATTTCCTGAACATGCCATTCTCTCCACATTACTGCCTTTCACTCTTCTGCTGGCTGCCTCTCTCCACATGCAGTACTTTTTATAGACTTCTATTGGTACATATTGCATGCTCATCTCCACCACCAGACCTGGAACCCTTCTTTTAGCCTCAGTGATTAGCATCATGTTCAGCACACAGCATGTGTAGGCGCTCAACAGATGAATTAATGAATGTGAGCCTACTTAAAATTCTCAAAACTCAGGACTCACTTAGATATCCATAAAGAGCAAATCTTTCTTTCCTATATCCCGCTCTTTAAAACAAGCTTTAACTTTAGTGTGTTATGTTAATCACATTACCTTTCAAACTGTAAAATTATAACTATCTCTATAATGAGCCATAATTGATCATTAAGTAAATTCTTCTGAAATTCTGGCAATACGTATCTGTCCCTATAACCCTCTGAGGAACTAGAAATGCAGAACCATTCACTTTGTTGCCTACACCCACAGATCCTCAACTTAAAAAAAAAAGTCTCTGCTCTGACTTTCTCGCAGTTTATACCAAGTATATTCCTTTAGATTTCATTTAGATTGAAAAAATTCCAGTTGTAAACATATTCACCTGAAACAAGTTTGCTTTATGGCCCAGGTCAATTGTATGGTTAAATAAATAAAAATTAAACATACACATGAAGGATTTATTATGGGTAATTTAAATTCAAATTAAACATTTATTAAGAACCATCAAAGTATAAAGTATGAGGCAAGGAGCTTGAGTTCTTAACCAGGCTACACTAGCCACTACATTGGATTTAGAGTGGCTCATATCACCTGAAACATTATGCTATATGATATGCAATAATGATAATAATAATAGTTAATATTTATTGAAGACATCAGTTGTCATGTACTAAACTAAGCAGTTTACATGCGTAATCTAATTTAATTTTCACTATAACTCAATGAGGAAATTGAGACTTAAGAGAAGTTATATCACTTGTTTAAGCCACATCCTTAATAAAAGCCAGAATTGGAAAATTAACCCAGATCTGTTTGACCCAGTCCCTATGGTCTTACCCACTATATCAATTACCTTTATTTTCTGGGGAAACGTTTATAGCTTTCTTTAGTTTCTCAAATGGTCTGTGAGTCAAAAATTTTAAGAATGATTTATAAATGTTCACTTAGTCTATCCTCAAAACATCTCGTTAGATGTTAGATTGTATTACTATCTGTTAATTGATGTGGAAAAGTAAGATAACATATTTTGTATGTTTGTAGGCTTATAAAATTTAGAAAAAAATTCTCCTTTAATATTACACAAGGACTATTTTTCTTGGTTGATTCTGTAATTAATATTTAGATTTAGCCATGCTAGCAGCTGTGCTTATTTGGTTGCTGATTCAGCTCATCAGGATATCCTGAAGTGTTCTCATTTAATGACATGGCATGAAGGCCAAACTTGAGTCATGTGGCTGAAACAAGGCTCAAAAGAGAATTATATAGCCTTAGACTCATTCTGAACTATTATTTTCCTTGCCAGAATTTTACAATAGTCTCCTGCCACCAGAGCCTCTTCCTAATAGCACATCCATGTTTTAATGCTGTAGAAAAAATCATTTCTAAAAGCAAGTATAGGAACTCTCATGGTAAAAGAACTCCAGTGCTTTATACTGTCTATAGGATGAAGCCCCGATTCCCTCACTTAGCTCATGCATTCTGACCCCCATCCACCTTTCTGTGTTCCTTTCTCCTTTATGAACACTTCCCTCCCAATGCGTCGGTCTTTCTAGTATTCCTCAATGAATCCACACAGCTTCTAAACTCTGCTTATAATACACACTTCCTTCTACCCGAAATGTTGTTCTTGACTACTCATCTGAAAAACTTTAACTTATTCTACAAGACTATATTTAAATCTTTCTCTCCATGACTTTCATAAACTAGCAATTCAAATTAACTCTTCTCTAAGTCCCTTTCGTTCATGGCCCCATGATTGATGCTTTTTGTCATACCGTATGCAATTGCTTTAAGTCAGTAGTTTCAAATAGACCATAGGCCTACTAAGGGCACATGGTCCCTTATTCACCCTGTATTATATTATTAATAATTGTCACAGTGCCTATTACAACATAGGAGCCAAAAAATATTGGAGAAAGAAAGGAAAAAAAAATGGGAAGGAAGTCTGATCTTGTTCTTAAGACTGAGGTTACCTCAGCCATTGTTATACATGTTCTCATCAAGAAAATTATTCTCCCTAAAGTAGATGTTGTTATGATATGAGAACTCAAAACACCATAGAAACATAACATTGCATATCATATGTAAAACAAAACGATCAGGTGAGTACTTGAATGAATCAATTTTACTGTCTTAGAAATTTGAGAATTGACCTTTGCAACTGTTACTTATAAGAAAACTGCTTTGTAAACATATAGTATTTCTACTTTCTAAGCATTTCAACCTCATCCATCTCATTGAATTCATGTAACACCCTCATCATTTTGAGGTAGGCATTTTTCTAATCATTTTGTGATTGAGAAACTAAGATATATAAATAGAGTGACAACAGTAGCCTCATTCCTTCTCTCTGTAGATCCATGATATGAAATCTACAAACATTTCTACTGGCCTACTTTGCTTTATCACAGAATGAGCCATAATTTTAAAGATATTTCTTTCAAAAACCTTTGGATGAGAGAAAAAAATCAAAGAGTGAATATCCATGGGCATGTCACCTGATTTTGATCTCTTTATTGGATTCACTTCTACTTTATTTCTAGACAATACATTAGATATTAATCCAGAATCAATTAAGTCCAAGTATGGGTTTGTAATACAGAGTGTGGGTAATACTAATGAAACTTCAGGAGAGCAGATGGATATAGCTATTGTTAAGTTAGGAATGGCTTCCAAGAACATTTTGTATGGTCCAAATTGCCTCTTACATGTAATTTATTAATAGTTAACATGTAGAAAATGGTTAAGCTGTTCACCCCATTGCTCCTGGGCTTTGTGGTACCTTCTAGTACATTGATGCATATGAATGAATTTCTTCCTAATGGACAAAAGCTTCTATGAGATAAAATAACTATGCTTCAGTAAAACGGTTCCCTTTTCTTTGTTTAAAATCACCAGGGGCCCCTTTGCAGAGCTGCTGTTGTGTCCCAGGCACCATACCTCCACTAGTGCCCTCTGCACAGTTCTGCAGAGTAGCCCTTATCAGACTCATTTTACAACAGAGGCAACTGAATTCATAGAGATTGAGTGACACATCTAAGATGTTCTGCTGGTAGAGGTAAGATTTGATCCTTGACCTTTTAGCTTGAAACTACACGTGTTCAACTTGCATTGCTTTGTGTGGCTTATGTAAATTGCAAACACAATGTTGGAAGCACCTCTGAATCATAATAATCCTAAAAGCTCCACTTTGGGTATAACCCATTTAAAAGTTTTTAATATATGGCCCCAAAATTAATTGTACAATGTACTTTTAAAAAATTATAGACAGAACTGAAGTCATCACTAAAAGAAATAAGATGACTAAAATAACTAGTACTATAGAAAATTATAATAACTTTATCAGAGAGCACAGAATGAGATTTCAACATTTTTCATGGAATGGTTTTATAACAGCATTTTTTACACAGTCTTTATCTATTATAATACAACAAAGTATTTAAAATTTATTGTACATGTACTAGATGAATGATATTATTGGACAAGAATAATACATCTCTGCTTATGATCTACTCACAGTTTAGTAAGGGAGATCAACATATATATCATTTATTTAATAATTTATATTGAGCAATACTTATAGGTGTTTTAGAGGTACAGAAGCTGGTAAGATATTGACCTCATTTTCAAGGATACTGTGACTTAGTGGGTGCTATTTATTGAAATGGAATGCTTTTTCCTACATCAGGTTGCCTGCTTCATAAATACTACTAAAAAAGAAAAAAATTCCTACCATATTTCAAATGAGACCACCACCAATGAAAATATTCACCCACTTTTCCTTCAACAAACATGCAACAATTGTCTATCATGGGCTGATTTCCAAAGTAGACACAGGGAAAACAAAAAATGAATGAATAAGTCTTAGAGGAATTCATGCTCTGGTAGGTGAAAAGACAAGGAAATAAGCAAGATTGATAACAGAGGGCAATGTATGCTCTGTCAGAACAATGAACTCCATGCTACTTACTATAGTTATTGAATCATGGTTTTTGAGTCTTTTCTATGTGCCATGCACTGTGCTAAGAACTTACAGTATGTTGGCTAACTTAATCCTCAACACAACCCCATTAAATATGCCTAATTACTCACACAAATTGATCGATAAAATTGAGGCTCAGAAAATTTGAGTACTGCCCAAGATCACATAGCAAGTAAGGATTTGAATTCAGGTAGTCAGACTCCAGAATATACTCTCTTGACCTTGACTTACTAATGGAGTGCAGAGAAGGGCGTTCCCACCTCTGTCAATGGGGAGCTCAGATTGTCCTCCAATAATAAATGCCACTTGAGCTAAGTCTGAAAGGTGAGTAGTATATGCAGTGGAGACAAGAAGGTAGAGGAGGAAGGGAATGAGTGGTGACAAACTAGGCAAAGGAAACAGTGAATACAAAGTCATGGAAGTGAAAACAAGAGAAAGTGTCACTTGTTAGCACTTTGTTATGTCTACTGTGTGGGATACATATAGAGGAAGAAATGAGACATAATATTAAGGAGCCTAAATTTGAGACCTCTTAGCACATGTCACACTAGTAAATAAATTTGTAAATAATATCTCATTTAACCCTCAAAATAACCAAGTGACATAGACACTTTTACATATAAAGAAACTAAGGCTCAAAAAATTAAGTAACTTGCCCAAATATATCCTCAGGCTTGGATTTATGACTGAGTCTGTTGACTCTAGAGCCTGAGTTCTTAACTTCTAAGTTGTAGAGGCAGTAGGCCACAAAGGCCTTGAGCTTCATTAAAAGGAATTCACATGTTTTTTCTCCTTATAGGCAATGTGTAAGCTGTTAAACAGAGAAATAATATTACCAGATTTCTGTTCTAGTGCATTCCCTCTGGTTACAGCATGGAGAGAGACAAGATTTGAGGCAGGAGATCAACCAAAAGTAGATCCAGTATAGGTAAGAGATGGTAAGAATCTAAACAAGTCAGAGTCTATGTAAAAAAATGGGAGGAAAGAAGGACTCAAAAATATTAAGGAGACTGAATCAGCAAAACTGGGTACCTAAGTAAACTTTGGGAATAAGGGAAATAAAGATATTCAGGATAACTTCCAAAATTTTAGGTTGGGCAACCGGAGAGATAAAAAATTTTTCTCCACCTGTGTTTATAGGGCAAACAAAAGTATCACAGGAACAGCAGGAAAGATACAGGAAACCTAATCAGTTACTAAGGTTTGTTTCAAAAATCTTAAGGAATCATTGATGGAAAAGAACATGGCACTATTTTCTATGACTGTGTGACTACAACTAGATTCCCTGAGGCAGTATAATCACGAAGGATCTAATATGACAAGCCAACATCTTACAGAAAAAATTTGTTAATTTCTAGCCTAATTGGTATCTCAGTCTCTTCCTAAGTACAGGCACATTTTGAATATAAAACAATTTAATGCACGTGAACTTGGTTTTAATCAAATTCAGCTATAATTATTCAAATTTATATAACACAATCAGGCAATGATTATTTATTTTTTCAAAACAAATGTTAGAAAAACACACAATAAAATTGTCTTTGTGAATTCTTTCTGGTATAATAATATGGATTTGAAATACAATACACCTCTGAGGCTTACACATTGAGTCATGCAATATGCCAGACCATTTCCATGTATTATCTCATTTAATTATGACAACAATCCCATGAGTTGGTATTACCAGTATCTCTACTTTACAGTTAAAAAAAAAAAAAGCAAGGCTTAGAGCATTTATTTATTCAAAATATTTTTTGAAGAAGAGTGATTATTCAAATGTAAACACTGGCTTAAAATTGTATGTCATTGTCACATGTTTTCACAGTTTTCTTTTAAAAAGTAATTTCATAATAATAAGTGCATATTAATCAAGCACACATAAATTATGTTACAACTAGATAGACCTAGCATGGTTCAAAAGCACAAAGTATATTTGTTTTCCACCATAAAAAAAGGTAATATGTTTAGTCATGAAACACAATTATGTTTTGTACTACTAATTTCTACCACCAAATTGCTTTGAAAATTCAATTGTTCAGTTCAATTAGCTATTTTATTTAATGTCTATCATAAAAGAAGCATGCATCAGTATAACATTAAACATATTTCACTTGAAATTCCTAATTATTCTAAATATGTTCAGGGTATTTGACCTGTTTCATGAAAAATACACAGTAGGTCTTAGATGGGGCTTTTTCTGGTAACACACTAAATAAATGATACAAAAGGTATGAAGGTATAGAACCAAATAGTGATAGAAAGTCATTTAGTCCAAACTTTCAAATTCATAATGTTTGTCTTTCACATATAAAATCGACTCACTTTCTTTGTTTCTGATGTCAAACTGCATGTAGATATTGTGCTAGATATTTTACGAGTACTATTTCATTTAATTCCTCACAATAGCATAATACAGTAGATTTTAAATTGAGTCAGCACATGAAGAAACCAAGGCCCAGAGAGATTAATCTATATGTTCAGGCTACACAGGAATAAGTGGCAGAGCAAAGATACAAACCTTGGTGATTTAGATGATAAAATACAGATTATTTTTACTATAAGTAATTATAAACAATACAATCTACAAAATCTCATTTTACATTACAGTCTACTTCCTCGTATGTCATAAGTGTTTAGACTCCACTCATCTAATTGTTCTTTTATAGCATATATCCTAAGATATGTATCTGAAATAATTAAATGTCCTTTTAAGTAAGCAATAAGATAGCTGGGATTAATGACATAAACAAGAATCTCTTTAAGCATAATTGTTTAAAAATGAAGACACAGTTAATTTCTGAAAGTCAACTGCCATAATTCATCACCGTTGAATTCCTACAGGACATTTTAGGTCATTGTGAAAATACCTTATTATTCAAACATTAAAAATAAAATTTTATCTCTTCATAGATATAGCATGAAAAAGTCATCGATCTTCACTGCATTGCTCTTTTTATAACTCAGCATTTCCAGTCAGCTTCTTATGAATAAAATCCTATAGTCAGGGGGCCACTACGATGTTCACTTGCTTACCATGATGCTCTGTGCCTCACTCCCTAGTTCCATTCCCTTCCAACATCATTGCCCAGCATTGACAATTCCCAAGTCCCTGCAGAACTCAGCTATGCCTCTGTATGATGGATTTCTTCTTGGAAAAATGTCAACGGATAGAACCTGTAGCCAGGAAGCTTGGTGTGACGAAGAGCAAAAGAGACTTAGATTTGATTCTTATTAACTGCAAGGGTTTGGGCATGTGTGTGGATTTCTCCAAATGTTTGTGATGTAGAAATTTACTTAGTTTGAAGAGGTAGGAGAAGGACTAGAAATAATATCAATAAAATGCCTGATTCACAGAGGAAATATAATAGCTGTTGGCATTAATTTATTATTAACATAAGGAAGCCCCTTCTAATGATCAGACCTGCCCAAAAAGAGGATAAGCTGTCTGGTGAGGGGAAGAGCATTCTCTCTCTCTTTCTCTCTCTCTCTGTCTTTCTACGTCACACACACACACACACACACACACACACACACACACACAGCTTAGAAAAGGCTAGACAGTGTCTAATCCTAGATTCAAGTAAAATAAGGAATGACTATTGGGAGTTTTCTGATCCCATTATTCTTAAAGAATTCTCTCCTGATTTGGCCCTATCTTAGAGTTCTGATGTATTTATTGCTTAGAATATGACACAGGGTAGGTGCTCAAAAACTTTTGCTTTCTACTTTTTCCATCCTGGCTGGCTTCCTCCCCCTCCTTTTCCTAATGGGCTGCACACTGACTTGATGCCTTCTTTCTTATTTGGAATATGCAACTCTAATGGACTCCTCCTTTCTACCTCTTTCTGTTCTGAAGTAATTGGAAAAAGGGCTTTATATAGAATAGCTTCCAGAAGTCAAGAAGGCAAATCTCATGCACTGATGAGAGGAGTCAATGGGCTATGTTTCAGAAAGTACATGATCTTGAATCTGAACAACTTTGAGTCAAATGTGGGCTGTACCATTTCCTAGCAGTATGACATGAAGAGGATCACTTAACCTATCTGAGCCTATTTCCTCTTCTTTAAGATGGGCTAAGAACTACCTTATATGATAATTTCAGTATTAAATATATATGATTTGTTAAACACTTAACAGTAAAGACACTTAGGACAGTTCTTATACATAATAGGTAGATAATAAATGCTACTTTTCTTCCTTTACTTTCTTTGCTATTAAATCCTCACCCAGCAAGAGG
The DNA here is from genome assembly GCF_000956105.1 of Propithecus coquereli. Lineage (NCBI taxonomy): Eukaryota > Metazoa > Chordata > Mammalia > Primates > Indriidae > Propithecus > Propithecus coquereli. The sequence continues at coordinate 2,348,677 of NW_012141636.1, forward strand.
AGTTTAAGGTTGGTGACCTCACAATGTCTTTAATAAACATTGTGAGGTTTCACCAACCTCAATTAGTACTATCGTTTAACATGTAGTGATACTGTATAGTATAAAGTAATAATATTTATCTTATGAATTACAGCTTCAAGATAAAATAATTATTAAAGATAATATGGAGTACACTGAAATTAAATAGGAGTATCCAGTGAAGCCAATCTCAGTATTCATAAATTAAAGCTAACTGCAGAAATAAAAAAAAAAGCAATAAAAATATGTCTTTATCTTCATGGGTATTATGTAAAAATTAATTTGTACTGAGACATTTTGAAAACACTTTTTATGAGATTTTGACATTAGAGAATACAGTTATTCTGTGAGAAAAACTTATCAAGTATGGCTAACTAACTGAAATATCAAAAGAATAAAAATTGCCACAGAATCGGATCTCACTCAAACATAATGTCAATAACAATATGTTATGCTAACATTATTATTTATAAGCTACATCATATCCTTTATCTCAGATATTTGCAAGGTTGGCATTAATAGCCCCACATTAAAGAAGAGAAGGCAGAGACTGAGAGATTTGATGACTTGTTCAAGATTACTCAGTGAGTAAGAGTGGTGCTTGGATTTAAACTTTGGTCTGTTTTATTCCTCCCTTTGTTTGCATTTTGAATTATTACAGAAGACACATAGAATAACTTGAGCAATGAAAGGCAGAGGCACCCACACTATCAGTTGGCTTCTGGCTTCCCTGACTCCTTGCCCAACCTCGAGCCTGCAGTCAGCCACTGAAAGACATCCTGCCATTGCTCCCCGGTCTCCCACTTAAACTTCCGCCAAGACATATGTACCAGGCCTGGATCCTGGATTGCCTCCAGTGCCTGCTTCTCATTCTGGCTCTCAGACTGTAGAATAGAATTCCATAGACAAGACCAGTCACAGGACTTGGTGAACTCTGCAGACCTATGCATAGCCACTTCAGTGGGCCCATCTTGTTTTCCTCTTGGATCCACTCCCAATCTCAGTTGATCTAGACCGTTTCTGCTATTCACAGGCCCCCTGTTCCCAAACTCCTTCTCTTACTCCCAGGACATCATTTTTTCTGTTTTCTTAAAGTTGCAGAATTCCAGCACGAGAGAGAACTCTATTTTCTTTCATTTTCATGTCTGCTTGAATTTAAATCTCAGGTGTTCTATTAACTGGTTGGTGACTTTAGATAAGTCACTTAATCTCTATAATATCAGGCTTCCATTCTTTAACATGAGACCTATGAAATTTACTTCCAAGAGTTATTTTGAAGAAAAATGTGTCTAGCATAGCCTCTGGATCGATATAGCTATTTAATATATGTTAGGTCTTGTGCCCTCATTCTCATTCTTGACCACATCTTGTAGGACTTGTCTCCTTGAGTGAATACTCCACTTTCTTGGACTTTCAGAATGTTAGAACTGGAAGGGACTATGGAAGTGTTTGAGATATCTCTCTCAATTTCTTTCTCTCTCTCTCTCTCTCTCTCTCTCACACACACACACACACACACACACACACACACACA
>NW_012141636.1:2350278-2396521 GCF_000956105.1 Propithecus coquereli
TCTCTCTCTCTCTCTCTCACACACACACACACACACACACACACACACACACAAACACACACACACACACACACACACACACACACACGTATTTTTTCTTTTTCTGATAAGTCAACTGAGGCCCAGAAAATAGAAGGGATCACATCAGAGATGATTCTGAAATCTAAGTCTTACGAGTCCTAATACTGAACAGTTTTCTTCACACTCCACTATCAGTGTCTTCATTGTCTTCTCTCTCTGTGGCTCTGCCTAAAGTTCTTCACTTGACCTTACAGATCCATCCAGATCACCCGCTATTTTTCTTCCTTCTTTCTCTAAAGATTTCTTCAAATAATACGCAGCTGGGCCTTCGTCTTTCCCCCATCCACTCTCCCCTGAACCACCCATAATTCAGCTTTCCTCCTCTCAACTCTAATGGAATTACCAAATCCCACTTTGTTCTCCATAATTATTCTCCTCTCCTAAGCCATATGTCTGTTCTATTCATTTCAATGCCCCATGCGCTTAGCACAAACCTGGAACATAGTATTCAATATATATTTGTTGAACAAATGAATAAATGAATCATCAATAACACTAGCTCCCCTATTCTTGGGATTCTCTCCTTACTTTATTGCCGTAGTACTAAATCTCTTAGTCTTCTTTGCTACCCTCCTTTTCCTTTTGTCCTCCACCTCTCAAAGTGGGGATTTTTGATCTTCTGGTTCTCTCTGTATGCTCCCCATTCTGAGAGCATTAACTGTGGTTGACTTTCAAATCTGTAGCTACAGCTTGACTCTCACTTCCTGCATGAAGTGAGAGTGCTGCATGTCAACTGGTCAGGTTCATTAACCAGTGGATTGCTCACTGTCACCCTAAACTTAATGTGCAAATGCAAATAAAAGCAAATTCTTCCTCACTCATTCCTAATTTCCCTAGTTCTGTTGACATTAACATCATTCTCCCAGAACTCCAAGTTTAATTTCAAATGTCTTTTGATTCTTCCCTCGTTCTCACCTCTCTTCCCCATTAATCAGTCACTAGGCCATGATAATTTTCTCAAATATTTCCTTTTGCTCTGCCTCAAAGCTCCCCTAACCCTACCACCCACAGCCATTCTTTATGAACCTTCTAATTCTAACTCATCCTTTCTAAATGTTACTTCCTTGATGAAACCTTCAGTGATTTCACAGTTTAAGTCAGGCCTTGTATATTTAAACTCCTATCATGTCCTTTCCTTCTTTCTAGCTGTTATTGTGCATGTATTTAAGTCATCTATCTCTTCCATTAGACTATAGACTCCGTGAAGGAGGGACCATGTCTATGTTCTTTATCATTGCCTTCTCAGAGATTCACACAGTGTCTGGCACATGAAACAATCTATACATACTTGATAAATAGAAAATGAATTACTAATTATTTATTGAGATAATCAACTTTTTCCTAAAGAGATTTCATGCCTGATTTAATTTGCTCCTCATAGTATCATCAAAACAGGGACATTTATGCAACTTCAAAAGAGTTTCACCAAAAATACTTAAAATTAAAAATGTTTTACGCACTTAAAGGATGCTTGCTTTATTTGAGAAAAATGTGCTTAAGCAGAACCACAATTCCTTATTATGCTAGAAGAATGAGGCGCTCCTATGCTTAGATCAATTGAGTCATCTTTCTTTTAAAAAAATGCATGTGCTGCTGTCTTTACAAGAAAGACTATTAGGTCCCACAGTTCACATGAATCACGATTTCAATTGTGTGCACTGTAGTCAGGTTTACTAAATTTCTCTAAAGAAAAACCTGAAATCCTGACTTGTTCTAAATCACTGTCCTTTCTTCCCTCAGATTAGATTTGAGCTAAGCCACAAGATATTGCAGAGGGTGATTTCCACCCAGATAAGCTGTGGGTGCTGAAGCAAGTTGTTCAGCAAATGAAGGAAGCAAATGTTTACCATTCATATTTGCAAGGGTCCAGTAATTCTATTCTACAAATTCTCCCCCTCCGAGAAAACAAATAAAGCTCAAGTCTACAAAATATTCCATTCTAAATTATATTTTTCTCAAAATATTAACATACAATTGGATGCTTGGGTCTCAAGAGCTGAAGTTAAGAGAAAAAACTGGTTTTGGCATATATATTTGATGACAATCAACTTAAGCATATTAGCCAGGTCTTCAACTTTGAATATATTCTCAGTGCCGGTGTTAAATAAGAGAATAAAAATAGCTTTTTAGATTAGTAAGGACTATAAGAGCTCCTGAATCATATTATTTTAGTTTCTCCTAAGCTTAAAAATTGGATTTAAAAAAATAGTGCTGCAAGTATGTAGTGATGAGATGTATATATGTATGTAAGCATATATATATTTGGGGGGAATATATTCCCCAGAATCACATTATCATATTGTTTTCTCCTCTTCTTTAAATAACAATAGTAGCAGCAAATATTTCTTAGAATATATCATATTAACTGCTTATATATTTAATTTATAATCTTACTTAATTCTTATAATATGTGGTTTTTTGTTGTTTTTTTTTTTGAGACAGAGTCTCACTGTGTTGCCCAGGCTAGAGTGCCATGGCGTCATCCTAGCTCACAGCAACCTCAAACTCCTGGGCTCAAGCGATCCCCCTGCCTCAGCCTCCCGAGTAGCTGGGACTACAGGCATGCGCCACCATGCCCAGTTAATTTTTTCTATATATTTTTAGTTGTCCAATTAATTTCTTTCTATTTTTAGTAGAGATGGAGTCTCGCTCTTGCTCGGGCTGGTTTCGAACTCCTGAGCTCAAACAATCCGCCTGCCTCGGCCTCCCAGAGAGCTAGGATTACAGGTGTTTGCCACCACGCCCAGCCCATGATATGTGTTTTAATAAGCCACTAGTATATCCATTTTGTACTTAAAGACTCGTCTTCAGGAATTTTAAGTATCTTTCTCATTTCCCCACTGTTAATAAATGGTAATAGTTGAGTTTTTTATCCAGATCTGTCAAATTTGCAAACTCACATCTCTACCTCCTATGTATTGACATAGAAGCCAATTCCTAAGTCATAAGGAGTCTAAACCTGTGCCCTGCAAAGTTATTTTTTTTTCCTGCGAAATATTTAAAAGAAGAAATTTCTCTTCAGAGTACAGTTTTCAGAGTTAGGCAGACCTGGGTTTGAAGACCAACTTCACTCATTTCTCTCTATAAACCTGTGCAATGCTATTTATTACTCTAGGCCTCCAATTTCTCCCTGATAAAATTGGAATACTGTGTAGATAGTCATTCCTTCATTTATACAGCAAATATTGATAAGTACCTATTACACACTAGGTATTTTGCTGAGAATTAGGGGTAAAGTGATACATAAATAAGAGAGAGCCTTGGCTCTCATGGAGTATACAACCTAGATTTTCTATATGTAGCTCCAAAAATCATACCATTATAATACTTTAAAAATATGGAACATTTTTATATTCAAATGGCTTAACCATTATTAACCAGAGCTTTTCCTAAGTAATTAATTTATTCATTTTCTTACTTTTACAAAGCACTCTCATTTCCTTCTCCTTGATTAATTCTTCTAGACAGTAGCCCTGACTTAACCTGAATTTATAGGTCATGACTGGTTTATTCATTTATATATACATTTGTTATTTAAGTAGGCACATGTGCATGCACACACATGCACACATTCATTTCTAGAAAGGATTTGAAGTGGCTTGTTAGTTAATTTAAGAACTTTTTAGCTGGTTGCTCTTAGCAACAGTGTTTAGCAGTTCTGCTTAGTTGGCCAGAACAATTTCTTAAAGGGAATGAAGCATTCAAAGTAGTTTAACTAACAAATGGAAAGTAAACGACTTAATTCGGTAGGACCTACACAGGGACTGGTAATTCTAGTTTAGTTGGGATGGAGAAGATGGCGGTGCTGAAAAACCTTCCATACATATGGCAATTTTCCAGAGATCTCCTTTCCTTGGACCATTGCATGCCTGCCAAACCCAGAAGACCAGAATACCAAGGCTGAATGATTCCTGTTGTAGCACAGGAGCCAGGCCTTATCCTATGAAGTACAAGACCAATTCCTCTTATCAGTCCAACTACAAATCATTCAGTTCTATTAAAGACACTGACAATACCTGGATTAAGAGGCTGTCAGAGAGATGAAAGCTTCTGTCAGTTTATAAGCAATAAAAGCAAAACAAAATCCTTTTAGCCGTTAGGAAACTGTAAGCTATTTTAAGATGGATTTAAACTAATTTAGTAAATTTAGGCTACTATGGGGGTTGTTTATAGTTATTCATGTATCCATGCATTCTCTCACCAAGTATTTATCAACCAACTTCTAGGTTTTAATCTTGGGGACTGAGGGATTATTTTGTTTGCTCATTCAGCATATATTTATCAAATACCTCATTTTTCCCTCTGCTCTCATGAAGTGGAGTTCAGTAGAAATTATATGCAGCTAAAAATATCCTGAAAATGAAGTATGATGGGTGTCATTGTGGGTGAGGCACCGGAAGCTTTAACAAAAGTAGGACAGGTCCTTCTTCTTTGAAATTAACACTAGTTATCAGTTACCTAAATAATTAAACACAAAGATTATATAAATCATTCATTCAACAAATATAATATATTGAGCATTCAGCATGCTGTATAATCACAATACTAGTAGCTAGATATTCAAGATGTTAAGTCTGACACCTCATAGAATTAGAGCCTTGTGATAATTCAGTTAAATATGATAGAAAGAAGTACACGATTCCATGGGAGCAGACATGACAGGGTGCCCACAGATGTCCTCAATGAGGAGATGATACAAATTGGGTCCTGAAGGATAAAAAAGAATTCTATTAAAATTTCTTTGATCTCCACCCTCCTTGGAAAGACCCAGTATCATTGTAAGGCACTGGACAAGTGTAGAAGAGGATAAATATTTTATTTGCTAAACAAACTAATAATATTCTTGCTGGAAATTAGAATGTTTCTATGTAACAATTAAATAACAATACACGGTGGTAGATAACTCAGAATCAAAGGTAGCTATGTAGAGAGTGCCTTAAGGATTTCAAACTGTTAAATATGTCAGGATTATTTTTTTGAAAATAAGCAACTATAGACACACCATGTGAACCATCTGATTAATATTTTTTGAATGGTATATTGAAACACCTTGATAGATTAACCACAATTTAACATGGAATTAGATTAAATGGAACTGCGTCTGTAATAGGTAATTAGAATCTTCAAAACCGCCATTATCTATGAGGCACAACAGCAAGTCCCGAACATTAATACTGCAGGACTGACGGAACTCACTTTGGTAAATCCGCTTCTTCAGACAGGAATTAAGAAAGTAATCTTGATATGTAACTAGTCACAAAAAAATAAAGAACAAAAAATGCCGAACTTCTGTAAATCTACTTAAGTCCATTCATTATTTCTAATATTGATAAAAATTTGGTTGCATTGGAATTGAAGTTGCTGCACAGTTTTCCAAAACGGCTTTAGAGAGAAACTAAGTAAAATAAAACATCATCCATTAAATGTAAAGAGGAAAAATTAACCTAAAAACTGCAAAAGGAAGTCTAGGGTTTTCCAGATAGACCTCTTCTCTAAAAATACATATAAAGATGATTTATACAATGATGCCAAATGCTCATTCAAAATTGCAGAACATCTAGCTGTGCTAGGGGAAAATAACACATTTCAGGTTATTCTTGAAAAATTTAGGAATTATCTTCTCGAGTTCAATCAATGAGACAAAAAATGTGCATGAAGGTCTGGCAACATCCAAAAATTAGCCATGCCTAGCAAATTCAGCTCCACAAGCCAACATCTAGACTTTGGTTGTTAGTAGATGACTGATTGATCTGAAATTAACTCTTTAGGTGATTTTTTTCCTGTCTCCCTAGAACCTAGAACACTGATTTACCACCTAAGCTATCTTTACACAGAGATAAAGATTTTCATCTTTTAGTCAAAGATATATTTGGGTCCACCAATCTCTGTAGAAGTAGCAGGGCTTTTGGCACACGCAAATTCTTGCTGAGTTTCTTGGCTTGATACTAAGTGTAGAAATAACTGATATTGCAGGTATACATAAAGTTGATGAGACTGAGAGTAGGAAGGTAATATCCAGCTCCTGAACTTCTAAAGTGAAATGTAAAAGAATGACAGGGAAAGCTAGCAGTGGCCTTCAGCTGGCCTACCTACATACTCTCACTGTTATCCATTTCAAGAGTACAATAGACATATTTTCAGGCTAGGAGCTTCCTGCAAGAGGTCAGAAATCAGAGGAAAGAAGAGACCAATAGCCTAAAGTCATTCAGCTCTACTTCTGCCCTTACTATCTGAAACATTTGCCTATCTTCATTGCATAGGTGGAATTTGACCTGACTTTGTATGCATTTGCTGAGGTCCCTGCACTGTGCACCCTCTGCGTTTCAAGATTCAACTAGGTAACGTGCATTTTGATCGCATAAATACTAGATGAATATTATGAGGCAAGCACCAACTTCTCCTTCTGCTCTTGGCAGCATCCCAGAAATTGGTTCATTGCTTGGTTCATTGCTTTGGAAACATGGTTGGTCCCTAGGAAATGCTTAAGAAGGGACAAACAAGAAAAAGGGAGACTTTCCCTGGGCTTAGGCTCAGAAACACAGGTTTAAACCTCAGAGCCACCACAATATGCTTTGTGACCTTGGGCGAGTCATAGCATAATTTAAGAGGTATGGATATAAAAGGAACTTTAATGGACATCCAGTCTAGCCTAACTAGTTATTTAATCACCTGAATAATATCACAGAGAAATTGTCTTCAGCCTGATGCTTAAATGTCTCCAGCGAAAAGAATTTTCAACTCAGTGTTTCTTAGTTTCTTCATCTATAAAATACCTACCTCGTAGAGATGTTATGTCGAGGTATAAAAGATACTAGTTTCAGAATGCTGTCTATATGATATGACAAACATTATTTTAAAATATGAGTAAGATCAAGATTGGGGTATTCTATCTAAATAGCCAGATAAAGCAATTACAAAGAGGTAAGCACTGCATGTAACAAATAAATATATAATCTTCATTCCCAAATGCTTAAATCCTATGGCCACCTTCATCTAAGATACTTATTGAAATTAAATTTACTACTTTTACCTGAAGAACAAAGGTATAGTTTGCATGGTGCTGGTTTCCTATTTCCCTATAGCTATTTTTTTTTTTTTTTCCTTATAAACATTTCAAGATAAAAATTCAAAACCCCAGAGTTCTGGAGGAAGCTTGCTCTCTTTGCTCTCTTTTAGCCAAAACAGGCATCCGGTTTCTACAATAAATGAGATCATAGTATCCCCACTCGTACTGCTATAGATAAGAACCTGTCAGCATTTTCATTATAAAACCCTCTCTTCCCTCTGGCTTGAGAGACCAATCATAGCAATTTGCTGGGGAAATAGCTCCAGCAAAGGGCAATGCACAAGGCTCAAGCATAGAGAGAAAATGTTTTCATTTTACAGAACTCAAGAAAGGTTTATTTGGGAATTAGGCAGGCTAAAGAATCCCAAGAAGCATTTCTTTTGGATGGTCATTTGGCCTTTTAAGTAAATAAAATAAGGTTTACTAATATTTAAAACAATATTTTCTCAGGCAGCGGATGTTAGGAAAATGGTTATCTAGTTGAATACCTTCAGGCACCAATACCTCTGGTAACAACAGCTATCATAACATACACATTACTCAGTCTGTGCTCACATGGAAGGTGCTTTGGGCATTGGAGGCATCCTCTCACAGACTCTGAGGTAAAATCATGGGAGTGCAGAAATTTATGCCAGCACGATTTCAAATAGGAGAAAATGATATATATTAATATTAATGATATACTAGTAGTGATAAATAAAACCTTCCCTAGCAAAGTGATGGCACTTGGTGAATACTCAGTGAAGGTGGATTGAATATAGTTAATAGCTGATATGGTTCACACGGTTAACTCTTTCTTTCCCACTCTTGAGTCTTGGATGTGAAAGTGAAAAAGATTTTTTTCTAGATTATATCATATTATGCTAATACAAATAAAAGTAAAATGGGAAGGGGTGAAAGAAAGAAAACTAATATTTATTTAATGACTACTAGATGCCAGACATCGTAGTAGTTGCTTTCTTATTTGACTGGTATAATAACACCACTAAATATATCTTATCTCCAATACATAATGAGGAGACTGAAGTTCAGAGAAATGAAAGAGCTTCCCCAAGGTCACAGAGCTAGTGGTTCAGTCACACAACACCTTTTAACGCCAACCTCTCTCCCCAGGACTTGTTTCTTACTTCTATGTTTGCCTATCCAAAAGCACACTCAGGCTTAAGACTCACCCAGGTATCTCTGCTTGGTCCAGATGGTAGAATAAAGTATAATCTAATATTTCCTTCCCTCTCTTCCTTCCTTCCCACTTCTATCCAACGAGAAGGCATACCTTCAATGGCACACCACTACTTTCTGTTATCTTGTTCTTTCAACGCTTCCAAAGAAGTTTTGGACCATATAGATCAATGGTAGATTTGAGTCCATAATCGAACAAACTCTTTTTCCTTTCTGACCTAGTACAAGGCTTTAAAATCCCAGACTAAGTTTGATTACCCCCAAAAAGGTTTCTCTGACTATACCAAATGCAATCATTGATTCTTTAGTCCTCTCATTATCAGGGCTCCCAAACCCATTGAAGTCTGAGACTATTTTTTAAATAGTAACTATTTTGTGTACCCTCACTTGATGTTAGTTGTACATGTGAAGAGACAGTATCACACAGGGATTAATGGCTTCCAAAATCAATCTATTTTGAGTACTGTATAGGTTAATTCATATTAAGTCCTTAGAATAAAAATCTTGTGCATGATGATTACCCAAAAAGGGTTAGTCCAACCTGTTCTGTTGGTTGTTTTTACCATGTGTATTTCTTAGTACTGGCTCACTAGCCAAACTGAAAGGGTCCCAAGGCAAGGACTGTCTTCCTGTGTTTGACTATTACCCTGACACACCCACTCTAATGCTAAGCATAACAGACATGATCAACAGAGAGCTAAAATTTCATTAATGGACAAGTATAGCTATATTTTTCCAAGTAGAGAATTTCACCAAACTGCAATGTGGATAGTTGGAGACATAGCACCAGGAGAATAATCAGTCCCCTACTCTTAGGTAACAAGCCAATTGACATGCTAGTAGCTATCATCATATTTGAGGTCTTATTAAAGTGATATCATTAATAATTATTTGATGATATCATTATTTGGGATATAAAGCAATGATATCATTAATCCCTGGCTAGTTTAATCCAGGGGTCCCCAACCTATGGTGAGTAGTATAATTATTTCATTATATATTACAATGTAATAATAATAGAAATAAAGTGCACAGTATATGTAATGGGCTTGAATCATCCAGAAACCATGTCCCCCCACCCCGGTCTGTGGAAAAATTGTCTTCATTGAAAATAGTGCTTGGTGCCAAAAAGGTGGGGGACCACTGGTAAACCATAATGTAGATGTTAAGGTAGTTACAATGCATTGGACCAGCATTTTAGAGATTATTACTATTTTCAGTGTGCTCATTCATGAAAATAATTTAAACCACCTTGGGAACTTGAACAAAACTTTAATAAAGGTAATGTAATAAAACACCATCAAAATAATGTATTTTGTATTAGGAATTAAATACAAAAATTGATGTCAAAAATATTACCTTATTTATAAGGTTTCGGAAGCCATTATTTAGGACAATATTCTTATTTTATTCAACCTAATCATTTAAATTAAAATAGTAAAATTCTTATTGTACTCTTTATCATCATTGCAATGTACAATCTGTTTATAGTCTGACAAGAATATTCATATATGTCCGATGAAAAAGCCAATAAAATAACTTTGAATGTTTTCTACTGTGGTACATATAGAAATATACATGGAAATATAACTATGGTTTATAATGAAATAAATCCATGACCTTATGAGAAAACAACCTTAACTGCAACAAGATCCCTGTGACATTGAAATTCAATTATATTTGTAATCTATTAGTTTCTTTATTCCTTACTAGACAATAATGATTTACTAGTGATGACATGTCCAAGTATCTCACCCCATATTCTAGTTGTATTAGTCAGGGTTCCCCAGAGAAATTGAAACAGTAGGAAATATACAGAGATATATGTTTATATACTTATGTCTATCTCTATATACCTGTATCTTCCTATCCATATATATATATATACATACATATATATGAAATGATTACCATGATTATGGGGGCTAAGTCCCAAAATCTGTGATCAGGAAGCTGGAGACTGAAGATGCGTGTTTCCAGTCCTAGTCTAAAGGTGTGAGAACCAGGAAAGCAAATGGTGTAAGTTCCAGTATGAAAACAGGCAGGCTCAAAACCAAAGAGGAGCCAATGCTTCACTGCAAGTCCAAAGGTCAGAATTTGTTTATGCTTCAGCTCAGAGCAGTCAAGCAGGAGGCCTTCCCTTTTACTCAGACTTTTTGTTCTGTTCAGGTCTTCAATTGGTTGGATGAGGCCCACCCACATTAGGAAGAGTAATTTTCTTCATATCAGTCTACCAATTCAAATGTTATTCTAATGCAGAAACAACCTTGTAGATATACCTAGAATAATATTCGACCAAATGTCTAGATATCCCATGGCCCAGTTAAACTGACACATATAATTCAGTCCCACCCCAGAGTAACATATTGAGTAATGCCCAGTCTAAATGTCAGGGAACATGATCTTTAGGAAGTTTGATAACACAAGAGGTTCTCAAAGGCAAACTGTTAAAGAAAAATGACAAATAAACTATAATAAAATACACACCATGTAGTTTTTTCACTTGTACATTAAATAAACATTTATGAGCATCTCCATCACTCACTCATTCATTCAACAAATATTTATTGACTGCCTTCTATGGAAAAGGCATAATTCTATTTACTGGATCTTCCAGTCACTATGCTAAATGAATATAATATGGCCTTTGCCCCTAAGGAGCTTACAGTTTAGATGGACAAACAGACAGGTAAATAGAATTTACTTTACTTTACTTGGATATCCATAAGTAAGTACAAGGTAAAAGTCTTCATAAAGTCTGAGATTTTTCAAGATCCTGAATTCTATGACTCAAAATTTCTTTCCTGTGAACATATTTTAATGGCTGCATAAAAGTTAACCCTCATTATTTTTTGATATTTAGGGTTTTCCTCTCAAATTTTCTATGATTAAAAATAAAATATTTAAAAGATCTTGAACTGGCAAGTATACATTGTCGAAGGGGAAACAAGGCCCATGAAGCCTGCTTGTTTGGGACATTCAGTACCTGTTTCACTCATTAGCTCATTTTTCATTTTCTCTTTCCGGGTCAGACTTAATCTAGAATTTTTGTTTTGATGTAAATTATATAAACTTCTAGATTCTGTCTTGTGTAGCATTAAAACCCTTTAGTAATGTGTTGACAGGTTAAAATACACCTCGTTTACTGATGGATGAATTTCAATGTGCTTGACTAAACACTATTCAGTTGACTCTGTCAACAATCTCAACCTTTTTCACCAATATGCAAAGTAATTTTTAAGAAAATGGAAGAAAAAACACATATTGAATGTTTACCACATCCGAGGCATTGTACTAAATATTTTCATGTGATATCTCACTTAATTGTTATAGCAGTCCTAAAAGAAGGGTGTTATTTTTCCTGCTTTTAACAGATAAAACTTGTCAGTTTCTCTTTTCTCATCTTGATTCCCAAAACGACTAGTTCATAGTTAGAAGTCATGGCGCAGAAAGAATAACATTGAGTTAGAAATTAGGAGACCTGGCTCTGTGACTTGCTATTTGACCTTGAATAAGTCACTTCCTGTCTATATGATTTAATAACCTCATGTGGAAAATGATAGTGTGAATACTATGAGAAATAGTTATTGAAGCAAACTCCTCTCAAAAGAAATAGCTTGTACAATAAGGCTGAGTCCTCTGACAAGTGTACCGCAAGGTACATTTATATTCAGGTGTGTCCCTGAAAAATGTGTGTAAATGCAAATTGACTTATAGCTTAAAGGCACTTAAGTATGGGAACCTGCCGTTTGAAAGAGTACTACAGTTATTTTGGAAATGTGTTGACTCTAGACCTAACCTGCTTAGGTTCAATTTTGGCTCTGCTACCTAGGAGCTTTGTGACTTTGGGCAAGTTATTTCAACCACTCATGCCTCAGTTTCCACATCTGTAATATAGGGATAACTATTTACCCATCTCAAAGGCTTATTGAGAGGATTGAGTTGACATTTGTAAAGCATGCAGAATAGTGTCTGGCACACGGTAGTAGGTCAGTGTGTGTACGAAAACTCTTTCAAGCTGAAGAATGTTATAACATATAAAGTAACTTGTGGCAGTGCAAATTTATACAGCCATCTTTAAAATAAATGCAGCAATAACCATCATCAAGCATCTTAAAATATTTTAAAAATCTGATTTAGTAATTTTACTTATTCTATCCTGTCAAAAGGAAGTAATTTTAAACCCAAAAAAAGACTTATTCCCCAAGATGTCTATTTTATTTTATTTTTAATTATAGAAAATTGGAGAGGGGAAGATTTAAATATCCCAAGATAACGATGGTTCACTGTTTTTCAGCTATTAAAATATGTTCACAAAGTGTAATATAAATTAAAATATTCAAATGCAAACCCAATATGATTATAACTTCATTTTAAAAATAAGTTACTTATATGCAAACAAAACCAAAATAATACCAGGAGAGTAGGAAAATATACACTAAAATATTAACAGTTTTTATCTCTAGTCCTCTGAGACAAGAAGTATTTTCTAAAATTTGTTTTCTTTCTGAGTTTTTGTCTTTTCGAATGTATTTCAATGAACATATATTACTATAAAATAAAAACAACACACCAACATTGTCAAACTTTGGCAATATTCAAAACATATACATAGAGAAAAATTGTTCTATTAATGGCAAAAATACACATAGTGATATATCAATTGGTGGTTCCTCTTTTATAACAAAGTTAGCCACATTTAAATATACAAATGAGCAAAGAAAACTAATTCTCTGCCACAGAGACCTCCTAGGCAGAAAGGGGAGATCTGGGAGGGGTGGAGAAAGCCAGAGGGTTCCAGGGAACTGTCCACCAGGGAAGTGCTGACAGGTCCTCTGATGTTGGGTGACTGTAAGAGCAACCCCTGGAGGGTGGGAGCCAACAATGGACTTCTCCTTTCTCTTTCTCCTCTTTCTTCCCCTCTTTCCCTTCCTATTATCCTGTCCTATTTTCCTTCCTTCTGCTCCTTTCTCCATTTGCCTGATAACTATGAATATTGAAAAAAATAACACTTTTAAAACACCTAAATAGTGCCTGGATGTTTAATAAAACTAAATTCTCACCCCTTTCCTTTACTTCTTTACATCCCTTTCTCCTTTCAGTTCGCTCCTTTTTTTTTTTCTTTTTTCTTCCATTTTAAGCTCCTCCTTACTCCTCCTCTTCCCTCTTTTGGAAGAGTCACCGTATAGAATAAAGGAAGGTTGTTTTCTACCAGATGATTTCTTTCCTTTGAGGGGCAGGCTCTTTATGAAATGTCCAAACATTCATTGGAAAATAACAAGTTCCAGGACTCCACAACATTTTCAAGAACTTTTCCCTATCCCAATGCATCAAAGAGAATATTAAAGGTACCTGATGTGGCCTAGGGGCTTGATATTTTGATTCAGTTAAGCTGTTATATTAACAAATGACTATTAAAAGAAGAAGTTCTCTAAAGTTTTAGTCATATTTATTTTTTAAATTGTATATATTTAAGGTATACAACATGATGTTTTGATATACATAGTGAAATGGTTACTGTAGTCAAGCCAATTAACATATCCATTATCTCACAGTAATGCTTTGTGTGTGTGTGTAAGAGCACCTAAAACCTACACTTTCAGCAAATATACAGTATACAACACTATAGTCCTCATGCTGTACATTAGCTCTCTCCTACTTATTTAACCTACATAATTGCAACTTTGTGCCTTTTGAGCTACATCTCCCCATTTCTTCCCCACCCCTCATAACCTGTTTCTATGTATTCTACTTTTTAAATATTCCACATATAAGTGAAACCATGCAGTATTTTCTTTATTTCTCTGGCTTATTCCACTTAGTATAATGTTCTTCTGGTTTATCAATGTTGTTGCAATTTTTTTAAGGCTGCATAATATTCTATTTATAGAATATGTGTGTGTATGCATGCATATATATTTATTGTCACATATATATATATGGAGAGAGAGAGAGACCACAATTTCTTCATCTATTTATCTGTCAATGGACACTCAGGTTTTTCCATATTTTGGCTATTGTAAATTATTGTAAATAATTCTGTTATGAACATGAGAGTATAGATGTCTCTGTGAGATGCTGATTTCACTTCCCTTGGGTATGTATCCAGAAGGGGGATTGCTGGGCCATATGGTAGTTCTATTTTTAATACTTTTAGAAACCTTCACACTGTTTTCCATAACGGCCATACAAGTTTACATTTTCACCAACAGTGTACAAGAGTTTCCTTTTCTTCATACTCTTGCCAACATTTGTTTTTTCTTGCCTTTTTTACTGATCGATTGATTGAGACAGAATATTGCTCAGTCACCCTGGGTAGAGTGCAGTGGCATCATCAGAGTGCACTGCAACCTCAAACTCCTGGGCTCAAGCGATCCTCCTGCCTCAGCCTCCTGCCAGCCTCCTGAGTAGCTGGGACTACAGGCGTGTGCCACAACACCTGGCTAATTTTTCTATTTTTAGTAGAGACTGGGCCTTGCTCTTGCTCAGGCTGATCTCAGACTACTGAGCTCAAGCTATTCTCTCACCTCAGTCTCCCAAAGTGCTAGGATTATAGGGATGAGCCACTGGTGCCCAGCCTCTCTTGCCTTTTTTATAACAGCCATCCTAACAGTATGAGATAACATCTCATTTTGGTTTTGATTTTCATTTCCTGGTGATTAGTGATGTTGAGCACCTTTTCTTGTACCTATTGCCATTTTTATGTCTTCTTTGAAGAAATGTAAATTCATATCCGTTGCCTATTTTTTTTAACATTTCAATAACATCTCTCTTTTAATTAAAAATACAAAGCAAAGGAATGCTCGTAGATAACATTATAGTTTATAAAGTACTTTTGGATTTTAGGAAAAATAAAAAATATTCTAACTTTTTATGTTTGTGTGTTTTTGCCTTGGAAATGTTGGCCACTGGAAAGAGGAGTGTAAAAGGAGGGGGTCAGGTCACATAGGCACTGCTGACCTTGGATGCAGCTATAGACAAGATAAAGGAAAGAGAAATAATATATAGGCTGGGCCTTGAAATTACATTTAGAACTTGAATCCTTGCAGGTGGAGAAAACAGAATTAAATGAAGGTAAAGCTGATGTTTATTTTATGATAATGACTATAGGAAGTCCTTTGAGGGAAAAAAATTCTCTTAGAAATCTTCCTTATCTGTGGAAAGTCCATTTCCATAAAGAGCCTTGTATGTGTGGTAATAGCATACAGACTGGGGCAAAAAAGAGGACTGATATAATGGGAACACTTTTTCTGGAACAATGGTATTTTGGTTTCTCTCATGAGAACTTAAGGTCAGGTGGGAGTGTGGTATTCTGTATTTTAGGGAAGGAAGTGGAATTACTTTCCTCAATAGACTTGAAATTCCTGGGAGAAAGGAATGGTGTTGTACTTACATTTGTATCTCTGACGCCTATCACAGTGCCACGGATACAGCCTAGCACAGACAGTCCATGTTTATAGTCATAAGTCATATCATCAGTTAACTAAGTTGAATAACAACCAGGATGGAGCAAGGGGGGCCTAGAAATGGCACAGTGACAAAACAAAATAATTTTGAGTTTCTCCTTTGAAAGCTCCAATTACTCAGCTTCCTTCAAACCATTACTAGGTTTGGGATAATAAGGACAAACAGTTTTAGTGTTTTTGAAACTGACAGTCTGGCCTACATATTAACATGGTTTTACACCTTGCCATGTGAAGTATTTTCCAGAAAAGGAAATACATATCCATCCTATTAATCTTATTTTTATATGTACTAGATAATGTTGAAATGACTGCATGTTTTTGGAGGCTCCTTATTGACATCAGTGTCTCCATGAGGTTTTTTTCAATAATTATTTAAATTTCACTTTCATGCTCAAAGAGCCCACCAAAATTCCTATTTTATATTTTTCCTTAAATCAATATTGCAAGTAATATAGTCATCTGTCATATCATTTGACTTTGAGAACATAGGGGACAAGAGCTGTTTATTGTCATGTCTCTAGTGTCTAACATTCATCGTGTATTAAATGAATATGTGTTGATTGAATGGAATAATAGTATCAGATTTTCATTAGTTTTCATAAATACACTTTACTTTGTGAATGTTCTATCAATATACAAATGGTTTCTACATTTTATATAAACAGCAGAGAGCAGAGAAAAGTAACTTTCAGAAAAGTAATGATTGAGCTCATAGCAAAGATGAACAATTTATCCAAAGAACTATGTGAAAAGGTTTCTCCTAGAACTGATGATCCCCTCTCAGTGGAGCTATGAAAATAATTGAAGCCACTTAAAAGCAACAATCATACTAAGTACTACATGTCTCTCATTAAAATTTTCTCACAATCACATAGCAATATGTAATGCAGTAGTTATTACTGTGCCTATTTTACATATGAGGAAATTGAGACTTAGAGAAATCATATATATATATAGTAAGTATAAAATCTAGTTTTGAAACCCAACCTGTCCAAGAGGCAAGTTTTCCACATTATGCTCTGTTGTCATCTATCAGCTAGTGTTGAAGAACTTCACTAGAGGAAGGTTAGGGTGGAAGATTCTAGTATTCTTTCCATATCTAAGATTTCACGGTGGAACCTTACATCAACCACTCTATAATTAGCCATCCGTTAAGTATGGTAATAATATAATAATTGATCCCACTATATGGAGCTTTTGAGAATTATCTTATTCAAGTACTTGGCAAAATAGGTTGGGATATACCCTCTAGTAAAAGTATTATTTCATTTTCATAGAGCATTAATTTATTTTCCAAAGAACAACATCTACCAACACACATGATATAGATGTTATTCTCTATTGACATAAATCTCTCTCACAAAATGAATGAGTTAAACCAGAACACTAAAAGGAAGAGAACTTAAAGGAAGTTAAACTAATTTAATTCCCAGCCTTTAAAAAAAATGTGTATGCTTGTAATTATTTCAATACCCTCTAACACAGCTTAAAAATCAGGGGAAAACATAACAGCATAAAAGAAACTTCTTTGAAAAAGAGCTTGAAGGGGTGAATACATATTCAACAACATTCTCTACACCACTTACTTATCTTATTTGATTATTAGCTTGTGTTTAATTTCCCTTGACAAATAATTCACCTTTGTTAATAATCGTTTAGCACTGAAAAGCAATTCTCCTAAGTTCATTGGAATGGATTTTAAACAGTAACCATTGCTAAGATGCTACTATAAATGCAGTTAAAAGAGAACGTGGATAGAAGCATGAGAGAGGGTGGCAGTTAGTGTGGGAGAAGACCTAAGTAGTTAGTTACTGGTGCTGTTCATTCACATATATCTTTCTGACACTGATGAACATACAAACCTTCAACAAGTCCAAGTCCTCTTTGGGGCTCTGAAAAGGGGCACCTAGCTACTATTTAGTATGAGTAATTTTTTTTTTTTTTTACCTAATCCAAAGGTACAATCTATTATATTGAGTAAAATAAATAAATAAATCTCTGGTAATAACTTTATCATTAAATGATTTTATCAACGACATCATCAGAGAATGTTAGAGCTGGTGAAGTTCTCAGAGATCATCTCATCCACACCCCTCATTTTATAGATGAAAACCTGAGGCCCAGAGGAGAGAGAGATTCTCTAGGCATAGCCAGTATGGGACTCACAATCCTGATTTCCAATTTTTCCTTAAGCCTACACTTCCTCTGATCGCTATCCATGAAGTTCAATGTGTATATTTCATAAACTTTACTGCCTAAAGTGTTTACCAGCTGTCCAATCCAATCCCTGGTGTTTTCTTCCAGAACAGTAGGGTTAGTGTGATATTTATTCACTTAGGGAAGTAAATTTTCAGTTAATTTCATATGAAGCTCTCTCTCTTTCCTTAGAGAGCCACCAAAGTGGTCACAACAAGTGTTTTACATAAATAAGTTGGATAAATCCACCAGCTTTTCACAATGAAAAGAAGTGAAGGTTTGTACCTCAGAGTAACATGCACTCAGACCATTAATGAGCCAAAACTGTTCAAACACCAAGCTCTATGCATCTATACATCTTTTTCAGGGAGTACATCATCAGGTCCAACAAAAAAGTGCCATTAACATATTTCAGACAAGGAGCAATGAATGATAACCTGTTTTAAAAACCTTCAAACCTCATTTCTTTGGGAACACCAATCACCTTTACAGAATCTGGGCTGGGACAGTTATTCGCTACAAACTTCACTGAGTAACTGCGCCACCTCTCGATAAAATTTGTTTGTTGATTTCAAGTGGATTGTATAAATTCAGAGAAAACACACACAATTGGGGACATGAGCCTAGCTCCAGATTTTCTGTCTAAAATAAAAATAAGCTCCTCAAATTTAAAAATGCTAAATTGCAAACTGATGCGTTTAATTTCATCTGGGGTACATCTACCACCCTAGTCCCTCCGGCCGGTTGGCTCAATGCCTGGGGCTCCAGGCCATGGTAACCTGAGATGAGTTCAGGAGCTCCCAGATCAGCGGCGGGGAGCCTAGTCCCTAGCTAAATGCATAACGAGCTCCCAAGCAGACAGCCACTCAAGGAGCCTCCTTTCTGAGCCGCATCTGCTCTTGAAGCCTCTGCATGTTAGAGACCAGGGTCCTGTCACCACCGAGTTATCAGCCCAACACAGGACGCCAGAAAATCGGTGCGCTCTCCTGGCCCCCAACCCAGCCGACTCCCAGAGAGGGCAGAGCAGTCGTAGCTTCCGTCACTCTCCCAACAGGCAGACACATAAACAAACAACAAAAGGAATTGTTCTCTCCCCGGAGGGAGGCAACATGCATTAAAAAGACGTGAACCTCTTCCTACCTTGCATCCAAACATCAACGACAAAGTGTTGTTGGTGCAAGCAACTTTGCAGTGGCAAATCATTGGTGTAAAACAGTCAGGGTCCTTAACAACAGGGGACATTCCTTCCGAGCTGCGGCAGTGGCAGCTCGCTGGGGGACCCGAACACGGCGCTCTCCCGGCACATGGAGCGATAGCCTAGACCGAGTGGCCGCTCCGATCGCTGCCCCCTGCGCCCCGCGTGGCCATCCTGGAGCCCCGGCGGAAGCAACGCTGAGGCCAAGTACCAAGCGTCTCGGGGTCTCCCTTCCCCAGGGAATGAGGTGTGGGGGGAGGGACAGAACCAAGGGCTCCCCCCCAACCCTATGGTGAATTTAGGAGAGGTTAAAAAAAAAAACAAAAAAAAAACATAAAAATAAAAGGAAGCGAGGCGCTTAGAGGAGGGTTCAAAGGAGGTGGGGCAGTATTAGCATGTAAAAGGATGTGCCCGCCTACTCGCCCCAGTCACACAAGATTGTCATGGGAGCTGAAGGGGGCTGAAATCATTCCCTCCGAAGGAGAAAAAAAAAAAAAAAAAAAAAAACTCATACTGCAGTTCTCCCGATTTGGTAAAAAGCCAGTGGCTTGCTGCAATCCAGAGTCACCGTGAGGGAGCGCTGGCCGGGCAAGTGGGATGGGAGGGAGGGGCCAGAAGAGGGAGGGAGCACGGTGCTCTCCAGCCTAGCCCAGCCTTTGGGCGTTCTCGATGCCACCAGAGTCCCTGGCGTTGGAGCATGGGACCTAACCACGCTGATGTGATCCTGAGACCGCACTTGGTCCCCATCGCTACTGCGCCCGAGTGTGCCTGACCTAGGAGGCCCAGTTCCCGGGAAGGGGAGGCCGGCACAAATCCTCCCAGCCCACTGATAAACAGCGTGCCTGGGGGAATGGCTAGCAAAAGAATCAGGTAGAAATGGGCTTAAAACGGTTTCGCTGGTGCCCTATGCTCTTGACTTCTGGGTCAGCGAGCCTATTCACTCCCTGGGTGGTAGAAGCGACCTCAGAACCATTCTTTTCAAACTCAGAAAAGAAGTGTCTGCCTTCTCCCCACCTTGATGTCTTTGAGGCTCCAAGAAGCCCCAGAGGTATTTATGTTGTTCCGGAAGTATGAATGACAAGACTGATGGATGCTTTATTGTGTTTTTTCCTTTTTGAACTGAGGCTGTCAAAATTGCAAAAAGACCAAAAAAATCAGCATGTGGCTGGCGCAGCTGCAGAATTGCTTATTGAAGACACATACACACAAAAAAATGTGATAAGAAGGGTGTGGGGTAGGAAGTGGGTAAAACTAGCACTCTTTGGGTGCCACCTAGGCGCCTGGCACTATGCCTCACAGATGGTTGGTGGAAAGAGAGCAAAACATCAGTTTGGAATCAGATTCTGGCTCTTGTGCTGGGTGCAGCTTTGTCTAAGTCATTTACATTATTTGAACCCCTGTTAGCTTATCTGTAAAGTGGGGCTGCTAATCCCTAACCTACAGAGTTGTTATGAAGACAAGTTAGAAATGGTGAACAACACTTTCCTGTGGTGAGCCCCAGTACTTAATGTACATTTCTTATTTCATGTCTTAGCCCGAAAGGTAGATATTATTGGATATAATCTTTCTAGGGTAGGAAACTGAGGCCCTTAGGGTTATATCAGTTATCCAAGTCGCACACTCAATAAGCCATGAAAGTTAGGGTCAAAGAAAAGTAGTAGAGTTTAAAAAGCAACATCACAAGAGACATCACACACTTCTCTGGAAATACGTTCCAAAGTGCCCAGATTTATCTGGGTAATAAATGAATGTGGTAATTCCAAATGTCTGTTTCTAATCATTGAACTCAGGTCCCACCTGAAGCACACAGTAATAATATAGTCCTAAATATCCACAGCAAACTCTGCTGGAATCACATCCTCCTAATGCAGTTCAATCAAAATACCAGACCACTTATACTCTAAATTAATAAGAATCCCAATATCACTATAGGCTTCATCCTTATAAAGTTTAAATATGCTGCTAAGAACAAAGAATAAAACAGCTTACATACCATCAAGTCAAATGCAGTGCCTTATAAACTTTCTTTTACCTACCCATATCCAAGATATCTCACCCTCCTCTCCCAAGTTAATGGAAAACAAACCTGATTATGTCAGAATTCTCTGGGATGCTTATTAAAAATACGGATTATCAGGCTGAACCCTAAATTTTCATTCCATAGGCCAGGAGCATGTCAAGGAATCTATATTTTTAATCAATCCCTTTGTGAGAGGAATGTAGGTCTTACCTATGAAATTAAGACCTCTTTCAAGGGAAATCAATATGGAACAAAATATGAGCAAAAATCACATGGAAAGACCTTCAAAGTTCAGTTAAACTTGGTAATAACTGAAGAGGGAAGCCATGCCTTAGGCTTTTAGATTCTTACATTAAGTGCAGGAGCCCTTATCTAGTTGATTTCTCTATTAGGAATGAGGATTGATTCAATCTAATGACTATCTGGAGGTTTCTGGGACTCAGGAGGTCTAATATACATGTACTTAAACATACTAGGTCACATTTTGGGAGCAGAACTCTGGTCTGAGGTTTCTGTGGAACTCTGAAGTCACATTTACAGATTAAGTGTATTCCCGAGTATTTTATTCATTTATTTTACCATAAACTGTGTGATTATGTGAGCTCATCCACCTACAGAGCATCTATAATTATGGCTGGTTTTTCCAAAACAGAATAGATTCTAAAAAAGTTGTACAATATTTCCCTTATTCATTAGCCTATAATTTGGATTTCAAACACTGCAAAAGTATTGTATGCTCTATATTGTGATGTTCCAATAATATCTAACACAGTCTTTCCCTAATGAATAACCCAAGCTAAGACTGACCTCCTATTCTAGGGCAGAACTTAGGCTGCTATGTTCAAGTTATTCCCCATTTTACAGTTCGTGCTGGTTTAGATTGATAAAGCCAAATGAAAAAATACAAAGCAAAATGTATATTTAATTTCCTTGATCTTTTATGTTTAATTTTAACCCAATGAGTTAATTTCTCTATATATTTCCACACTCACACAGAGATGCTATCTGTTTATGTGCATTTGTTAAATGCTTTTCTTTAATTCTTGTTTCTCAGTAATAGCTCTGGGGTGAATTGAAGGGGGGAATTAGAGGGAAAGTGGTTTCCATGACAATGCATTCTGTAGTTACAGCCAGTAACTGCTATAGTTAAAAAAAAATGAATTACTGTTACCTTAAGATATGTTTGGTTTGAAAAGCACTAATTTGAGAGTATAATACATGGCGGTACACTGTGATATTTTTAGGAGGAGATATCACTAGGGGATGCAAGAAGATGATGCATTCATTTTAATAGTCAAAATAACCTCCCTTAACTAGACATTCAATGATTGGTAACACTTACAGTTCTTCCTCATAATCATCACTTTTATAAAATGACACATTACAACTACACACTAGTAAACATTTTTCCTCAAAATGAACTCATAATCATATAAAAACAAGATTATCAACAAATGTGACCAGGGTTTAGTTTTAATCTTTTATTTATTGTTATTATTATTATTCCTAATTAGAAATTGGGACAAGGTAAGAGGCATTAGCTAGTTACTCATTTTTTCTGTCTTTGCTGATCCTTTCCATAGATTTTTAAATAAAAGTCATTCATGTTGGGAGAGAAAGGAGTAGATTGGCCATGGTGCTCCTTTCTACTGACTGTGACTTTGAGCAAACCACTCAGCCCCTCTGAGCCTCAATTTCCTTATCTGTTAATATTAAGATGAAATGGGTATACAAGGTCGTCTCTAATATTCTTTCCAATGCTTAAGATCTCTAAGTGGTCTTCCAAATACAAGATTTTATTCATGTAAAGGAAATTTGAGAAACCATTTTGTTTAGTCACCTGACATCAGAAAATATACTCTTCTATAATGCTTACTATTTGATATGCATTAATATCATTCTTGTTATGTACACTGTTCTAAATTCAGCACTGTGATAGAGCCAGATCCTACTAATGAGAGCTGATTATGTGTAACTCTTTCTAATTCCACATTCAGTGACATGATGCTGGTAGCTATGAATCAGCCATGAGAGAGTATTTACATCACATGAATTGGCAAGTACTGTTAATCAAAACATTTTTCTTTAGAGAAACTTTTACTAGCAAAATACTGACCTAAGTACTTTATCTACACTAACTTAGTCATTGCAACCACTCAGTCTTACGAAAACAAAGGAAAGTGAATCACAGAGAGATTAAACAACTTGCCCAAAGCAACAAAACTGGTATATTAGTCAGCTAAATGAATAAATTAACAACAAAAAATAATTGATGGCTTACAACCACGAATGTTTATTTCTTCATCATGTTACATGTCCTTCATAGCTTGGCTGTTACTCTAGTCCAGGTTTTTCCATGGACAGAAGAGCAGCCTCTATCAGGGACATGATGTTCTCATGGCAGAATGAAAAATGATCAATGGCTAAATGTACAGTAGCTTTTAAAACTGCTGTTCCGACATTAAAAACATATTCCTGTTCACATTTTATTAGCCAAGGAATGCCATGTGGCCAACTTGATGACAGAGGGGTGGGGAAAGACAACCTTTTCAGAGAGAGGAAGGAGAGAATATTATTAATAGTAATACAGTAGACCACAGCTTATTTAAATGATAGCATAGGGATTTGAAGCCAAGCAATCTGACTTGAGGATCTAAACTCTTAACAAGTAGGCCATTCTGCCTGTCACTTACAGCTGACACATCCCGATTTTTTGTCTACTTACCATAATAGAGTTTGTTACTTAGTAACTCTTTGAGGGAATTCTTCCCTATGACTTATATAAAGAAAGCAGAGTAGACTTAGAAAACGCATGAACTTTGCAGCCAGTAAGATGCACTAGGTTTTGCCATTAATAGCTGTGTGATTTCAATCTTTAAATCCTTTTTCCTCTCCTTCTTTCCACTGGAAATAGAAGTCCACTTATTCTCATTTAATCTTTAATAGAGATTTTTTCATGCAAGTGTAACACAAACTTTTTTTTAATCTTTGAATTTTCCTGAAATATGCAAGGCAGAGAGGCATATGAATATGTCTTTCTGCCATCAATGAGTTTACGAAGAGGTTACTTTGAAATAAGAGCTAACAGTAGCTCTTCCTAACAGCAGGAAAGTATGTATAATTAAGTACTAACAAAAGTATTTAAAGTCTGTAAGAATGCTTGACAAATCTAGTTTGCTTCTCTAAACTACCATTTCCCATTCTATAAACAGATAATAATGCTATTGGACTTCTATAAAGCTTAATTGAGCTAACGCATTGCAAAATGCCTGTTACCCTTCTCTGGTTTGTGCTAGCACTCAGTAATTTGGAGGCGCTTTGTGTCAATTTCCTAACTTTTTAAAATAAAAGTTAACAGGAAAGAATAAACTTATGAGACTCACGCAATATGTATAATCTCTTTACACTGAACAATTCTAAGACTTTAACCTTTGTTCACAAATTTTACTCTCGCAATGATCTCCCTCAGACACTTGCTCAGCTCCCCATGCCCCTCTTATTGAGGAACACAGCAGCAGTGAGGTTTTGTCAGGCCCATACAAATTGACTCTAATATTCATCATGCTTCTAGCAGAATTGTCAACTCTTTGTGTTCTCTGTAATGTCTGAGCTCTCTGTCCATTCACCTGGCCCCAAGTATAGACTCCCTTGAACTAGTCACACGTAGTGATTGGTCAGCCTTTATTTACTTGATCTTTACTTGAAATAGTTTTCTTGTTTAGTTGTAGTATAAAATGATTAGTCAATAAATGAATGAATAAAGAACAAATAAATATAGGAGCTAAGCCAGGCTTTCCACCTAGGCCCTAGGTGAACTAGTTTGTACATCTGTGTTTCCTGATGCAGGCCCCCTTCCTGCCACCTCCTAGTTGGAAGGAGTACACCCTTCACTGGGTAAATACAAGCATATTCATTTTAAATTGATTTTGAAATTTTGTTTTAGCAGCAAAGGCTTTGAAATAATTATTGTCCTCAGCTTTAATAAAGCAAGAGAAAAGTTTGCCTTTAAGACTTCTCATGACTGCCACTTTCATCCTTGTTGTCATTTTGAAAAAACAACTCTAAAACATTACCCTTTGTACTTACTGTGAGAATTTCTTTAGTAGCAAAATTCAAATAAAAGAGAACTCTTCTTAGGCCTTAAATTCACCAGATTTGATTTCATTGTTGGAGGAATAAAATTTGGGTCTTGGGTTCCAGTCTTAGTTTTAACACTTGCTATGTAACTCCGAGTTGGTCACCTAATCTCTCTGACAACTAATTTGCTCATACACTAAAAAAGGGGAGGAGGTTGTTGAATAATAACACTTATATCACAGGGTTCCTAGGAAAATTAACTAAAATACCATATGTAAAAGTATCTATCAAAGTACCTAGCACACATTAATAACAAATTCTTAATAATATTCTTCACTCGCCTTTTTTTTTTTTTGAGACACGGTCTTGCTCTGTTGCTCAGGATAGAGTGCAGTAGCATCATCATAGCTCATTGCAACCTCAAATCCTGGGATCAAGCAATCCTCCTGCTCAGTCTCCTGAGTAGCTGGGACTACGGGTGCACACCAACACACCCTGCTAATTAATTAATTAATTATTTTTTATAGAAACAAAGTCTCGCTATTACCCAGGCTGGTCTGAACTCCTGGCCTCAAGCCATCCTCCCACCCCAGCCTCCCAAAGTGTAAGTTCTTTTATTCATTCATTCTTTATACATCAAAAGTAGATAAGAAACTCATTTAAAACAAATTTCAATCAAACACAGCAAAATTCCTGTGGAATCACTAATTCTGTTTTTATATCGTGCTTGTCCATCTGTAAAACAAAGGCAAAATGTTCATTGTCAAACAAATATACTAAATCAGAGTTTAACTTTGAGAGCAGCAATTCATGGAAACACTGACAAAAACATTGTTTATTTTAAATGGCTTTATATTGCCATTATGTGCTTCTCAACTACAAATAGATTTTTCCTTATCAGGTGCCTTTCATCTTAATAATAGATGGCTCTTCTAGCTGCAAGAACTAAATGAGGTAACTGGCTTACACCAAAGAACTCCACTCTGTTATATTTCAAAAAAGGCCCCTCAAGCTAATCATACCCAAACTAAGTCAATGAAATAATTGCTCCCCTAAAACAGTGAAGAAACTATATTGCTCTTAAAATCTCCAGCTACACAGCACAGACTTAAGATTATGACATAATGATCTCTCTTTCTTATACTAAGCTGCAAACATGATGGTTAAAGTCTTTGATGGCACCAAACTATATGCATAGCATAGCCAGATTCCCATTTTCTGTTTGCTTAAAATAAGATCCTTGTGAGAAAACTACCTTTTGGTACAGTGTGAGAGTTATTCTTGTTACAAGAATGCTGGTGCTTTCTTCCTTCAGTATAAAGACAATCTAAGTTTAATACATTGGAAGATCTGAATTGTGTTTGCTAAAGTTGTTAGCATCTGACCATAGAAAAGCTTTTGCTTGGTTTACAATGTTAGCACATTAACTTTATCTTCCCCTTTTGGTTCCCAATTACTTACTTTCAAGTGTCTACTATGTGCTAGACACTATGCTAAGTTTGGAATACAATGGAAAGTACAGACCAATACGGTCAGTCCTGGCCTCATGGAAACTACAGACCAATGGGGAAAGTAGCCTGGGATACTACACTGGGGAGAGCTGCATGGCTCTATGTGAGCATGTAGTGGGGATCTCATCGAATAATGGAGATCAGAGAAGAGTGATAACTGAGCTGAGATCAGAAAAATAAGTGAGAATTAACTGGACAAATAGAGGAGGGAAACGCATCTTAAATACAGGGAATAAAATATACAAAGAACTTGTGGTGCCAGAAAATAAGGAATATAGGAAGGACTGAGATAAGCTCACAATAGCTAGAATACAGGAAAAGGGGAAACATCAAGTCGGCACCGGCTGAAGAAGAAAGCAGAGGTCAGACCACTCAGTTATATTTAAGATTTTTGTTTTTATCCTAAAACTCTCAGGAAATTACATAAGAAATATTTTTAAAGCGGCTTTATTGATGTATAACTAACATAAAATAAACTGCAAATATTTAAAGCGTACAATTTGATAAGTTCAACATGTGTGTACATCTGTGAAACCATCAACACAATCAAGAGAGTAAGCACATCTATCACCTTCCAAAGTTTCCTCCCGCCCCTCTATCACTCCTGATCCTCCCACTCTTCCCCACTCCTCCCATCCCAAAGCAACCACAGATCTGCTTTCTATCACTAAAGAATTGTTTGCATTTTCAAGAGATTTATATAAATAAACATAAATATGTGTTTTTTGTGTGAGTTTTTTTCACTCAATATACCTATTCTGAGCTTTAGGCTGTGCATGTGTCAACAGTTTATTTCTCTTTTTATTGCTGAGTAATATTACATTGTAAAGGAATACTGTAATTTATTTATATCTATTGATGGACATTTAAGTTGTTTCCAGTTAGGGGTTATATAGATGCTATGAATATCTGTGCATGAGTCTTTACATGAATGTATATTTCCTTTGCTATTGGAGTTGATTAGCTTGATCACATGACAGATATATGTTTATGTTTTTAAGAAACTGAAAAACTGTTTTGCAAAGT
Source organism: Propithecus coquereli (assembly GCF_000956105.1). NCBI lineage: Eukaryota > Metazoa > Chordata > Mammalia > Primates > Indriidae > Propithecus > Propithecus coquereli. The sequence continues at coordinate 2,378,096 of NW_012141636.1, forward strand.
GGTTGTATCATTTTATATTCCCACCAGCTGTGTATGAGAATTCAGTCCGTTTGTATCGTCACCAACACCTAGTAGTGTCAGTCATTTTAATTTTAGCCATTCTAATAGATGTATGATAGTATCTTATTGTAGTTTTAATTTACATTTCCTTAATGACTAATGGTGTTGAACATCATTTCATGTGTTTTTTTTTTCTCTCTTTGCTAAAGTGTCTATGCAAAACTTTCACATATCTTCGAAATTGAGTTTGTTTCTTATTGTTGAGTTTTGAGAGTTCTTTATATAGCTTGGATTTAAACATTTTATTATATGTATGTTGCACATAATTTTTCCCAGTCTGTGGTTTCTCTTTCCATTCTTTTAAGTTCCTTTTGAACACCATAAGTTTTTAATATTTATGAAGTCCAATTTATTATTTTTTTCTTTTATGGTTTACACTTTTGCTATCATATCTAAGAAATCTGTGTCTAACCCAGGGTCACAAAGATGTTCTCTTCTGATTTGTTCTATAAGTTTTGTAGTTTTACATTTAGGCCTATGATCAATTTTGAGTTAATTTTTATATATGGTATGAAATATGGATCCAAGGTCATTGTTTTACACATGTATATAAAATTGTTCCAGTATCATTTGTTGAAATAGTTATCCTTTTCCCCTTAATTATGTGTCTTTGTCAAAAATCAGTTGTCCTTATGTGTGTGGTTTCTTTATGGACTCTCCATTCCTTTCTATTGATTTAATTTTTTGTTTTTACACAAATATCATAATATCAAATATCATAATGCAGCTTTGTAATAATTCTTGAGTCCAGATAGTTTTAGGCTTCCAACTTTGTTGTTTTATTTTTCAGAGCTGTTTTGACTCTCCTAGGTGCTTTGCATTTCCATAAAAATTTTAGAATTAACTTGTTAACATCTATCTACAAAAATTTCTACTGGAATTTGGATTGAGATTGTATTGAACCTCTAGATAAATTTAGATAGAATGAACATATTAATGATACTGAATACTCCAACCTATAAGCAAGTTATCTCTTTATTTTTTGTCTTCTTTAATTTTCCTCAGCAGTGTTCTATAATTTTCAGTGAGCGGCTCTTTCACATATTTCATCAGATTGATCCCTAAGAATTTCATATTTCTGTAAATTAAATTGCTTTACCGATTTTAATATCTGACTGTTCATTGTTAGTATGTGGAAATACAATTGAGTTTTGTATATTGACCTTTTATCCTACAACGTTGCTAGATGTACCTATTAGTCTGATATGTTTTTAAATAGATTCTATCAGATTGAGTTATGTCGTCTGTGAAGAAAAACAGTTTTACTCCTTCCTTTGTTTCTTTTCCTTAATTGATTGTGCTGGCTAAAATATCCAGCGCAATGTTTCATTACAGTAGTTAAAGTGGATATCCCCTGTCTTGTTCTTGATCCTAAGGGAGAAGTATTCAGTCTTTCATCATTAAGTATGATGTTAGCTGTAGGTTTTCATGTATGTTCCTTATCAGGTTGAGGAAATTCCCTTCTATTTATACTTTGCTAAGAGATTTTTGTTTATTTGTTTGTTTTATTTTGTTTGAATCAATAATAGATGTTAGATTTGGTCAGATTATTTTTACTTCTTTAGTAATATGATTTATTTAGTTAGGTTATTAATATGATGATTTTTTAATGTTAAGCAGCCCTGCGTTCCTGGGATAAACCTCACTTGGTCATGATATATTCTGATTTTTTTATAGTTAAATGATTTTATTTTATAAATTAGTACAATTTATTTTTTTTTTTAAAAAAGATTAAGTCACATGATTAAAGTCACAGAGTTATTTGATGATAGAACCAAATCTTAATTCATGGTCTAGAGTGCTTCTAACAAATTGCATTGTCTGGATACATTCCACAAGAGTGAAACAGTGCCATAATGAAGTGATTAAAAGGGCAGAATTTGTAGTCTGGATTTATACCTTTGCTCTTCTATAATATTTATAAACTTTGAAAAATTGAGCAACTTTCTTGAACTATATGTGAGTTCCTTAGTTTTTTTTTTTTTAATTTCAAAGTATTATGGGGGTACAAATGTTTTTTGTTACATGGATCACTTTTGTAATGCTTGGGTCAGGGATAAAAGTGTGCCTGTTGCCCAGATAGCATTCATTGTACCTGTTAGGTAGGTTTTCACACAACCGCTCCTCCCCCCACCCCCTGCTTGATTTCTACTGAGTTTTACTTCCCTCTGTGTACATGTTTGCTCATCAGATAGTTTCAATTTTATAGTGAGTACATGTGGTGTTTGTTTTTCCATTCTTTAGATTTGTCACTTAGGATAATGGTCTCCAGTTCCATCCAAATTAAACTGCAAAAGGCCTTAATTCATCCTTCTTCATGGCTGAGTAGTAATCCATAGTGTGTGTGTGTGTGTGTGTGTGTGTGTGTGTGTGTGTGTATTAGTATATATTATAGATATATAATATATGTATATATTAGTATATATTATATATATTAATATGTATCAATATATAGTGTATATTGATACTAATTTTCAGTCCCATGAACAGTGTATAAGTGTTTCTTTCTCTTTGTATCCACGCCAACATCTATTGTTTTGATACTTTTTTTTTTTTTTTTTTTGAGACAGAGTCTGCCTGTGTTGCCTGGGCTAGAGTGCCGTGGTGTCATCCTAGCTCACAGCAATCTCAAACTCCTGGGCTCAAGCGATCCTCCTGCCTCAGCCTCCCTAGTGGCTGGGACTACAGGCATGTGCCACCATGCCCAGCTAATTTTTTCTATATATTTTTAGTTGTCCAGTTAATTTCTTTCTAATTTTAGTAGAGACGGAGTCTCGGTCTTGCTCAGGCTGGTTTCGAACTCCTGAGCTCAAACAATCCGCCCGCCTCGGCCTCCCAGAGAACTAGGATTACAGGCATAAGCCACCGTGCCCGGTCTGTATTGATACTTTTTAATAAAAGCCATTCTGACTAGAATAAGGTGATATCTCACTATGGTTTCATAATAATTTGCATTTCCCTGATAATTAGTGACATTGAGCATTTTTTCATATGTTTACTGGCCGTTTGTCTATCTTCTTTTGAGAAGCTTCTGTTCGTGTCTTTTGCCCACTTTTTAATGGGGTTGTTTGATTTTTTTCTTGCTGATTTACTTGAGTTATTTGTAGATTCTGATTATTAGTCCTTTATCCATTGTATAGCTTGCAAATACTTTTCTCCCATTCTGTAAGTTGTCTATTTGCTCTGTTGATTACTTCTTTGGCTGTGCAGAAGCTTTTTAATTTAATCAAATCCCATTTATTTATTTTTGTTGTTGCTGTGATTGCTATTAGGATCTTATTCATAAATCCTTTGCCCATGCTGATATCTAGAAGAGTTTTCTCAACATTTTCTTCCAGAATTATTATGATTTCATGTCTTACATTTAAGTCTTTTATCTATCTTGAACTAATTTTTGTCAGTGGTGAGAGACACAGATCATGTTACATTCTTCTGCATGTGGCTATCCAATTTTCTCAGCACCATTTACTTAATAGATCGTCTTTTCCCCAGTATACATTATTGTCTCCTTTGTCAAAAATCAGTTGGCTGTATGTGGATGGTTTTATATTTGGGTTTTCTGTTCTGTTCCTTGGGTCTATGTGTCTATTTTTGTGCCAATACCATGCTGTTTTGGTTACTTTAGCCTTGTAGTATACATTGAAGTCTGGTAACGTGATGTCTCCGGATTTGCTCTTTTTGCTTAAGATTGCTTTGGCTACTTGGGCTCTTTTATGGCTCCAAAGTGTAGAATTATTTTTTTTCTAGATCTGTGAAAAATAACGTTGGTATTTTGATGGGGATTGCATTGAATCTGGAAATCACTTTAGGTAGTATGACCATTTCAACAATGCAATGTTGATTCTACTGATCCATGAGCATGATTAGAATATATAAAATATGTAGGGATATATTCTAATTTTAATATACTATTGGATTTCATTTGCTAAAATTTTGTTTAGAATATTCGCATGTATATTCATGGGGGATATTAGTTTGTAATATGTTTTTCTTGTAATATATTTGCCTATTTGATATCAAGGCAATATAGACCTAATAGAATGAGTTGGAAAGTATTGCCTCATCTTTGATATTTTGGAATAGTTTGCATGGAATTGGTATTATTTCTTCTATAAATGTTTGGTAGAATTCATTAGAACCAAACTACCTGGGCCTGAAGTGCTTTCATGAGTGTGTGTGTGTGTGTGTGTGTGTTTGTGTATTGTTTTTGTGGGAAGGTTTATATAAAGATTTTATACAGGAATAGGGGATGTGATATTATCTTTGCATTTGAAGAAGATCATCTAGCTACAGTGTGACGAAGAATGGTAAAGGGACAATAATGGCGGTGGGTAGACCCTTGAAGGGGCACTTTCAGTAATGCCGGCAACAGAAAATTGTGATTTAGACTACAGTATTAGCACTGGAAACAAAGATAAATAGTTCAACTTAAGGAACATCTTAGAAAGTAAAAGTGATAAGCATTGGCGCTGGATAAGACATGGGGGGAAATCAAGAATGACTTCTTGGTTTCTGGTTTACATTACTGGATAATTTGTAATGGCATTCAATGAAATATGCAACACTTAGAGAGGAGCAAAATAGAGTGTGTGTGTACGTATAGGTTGGGGAGACATCGTTCTGGGTTTTTTTTTTGTTTGGTTGGTTGGTTGGTTTTTATTTGTTTTGTAAATTTGAATCTACAGTGTCTTTTGTAATAATTCTAAGTTGGATACATGTATCTAGAGCTCAGAGTAAACTTCCGGGATAAAGATATAAATTTATTTGAAACACGGACTTCGGTGGGGCGGGGGACCAAGGGCAACACACGTAACCTAAACGTATGTACACCCATAATTTGCTGAAATAAAAAAAAAAAAAAATTTATGAATCATCTCTGAATAGGCTGCATGAAAGTCTTAGGAATAGACTGTATCATCTAACTCGATAGAAGAGCATGAGAAGAAAAAAGTGTTTAGAATTCAGCTTTGAAGAACTCTAATACATAATAATTTTCTTTCTTCTTTTTTTTAATCTTCAGGAACATATTTTTCTTTGTAGCTACTCTGTTTACTCTGCTTAACACTAACAAAATACATTATTTTTCAATAGTGTAGAAATTATCTAGGTTGGACCTTACTCGGTGAAAGGGAGGTAGCACAGTGGTATAATAAAAGGAATATTGTAGCCAGAAAACAATAAAGCCTAAGAACATGATAATAGCAATATCTATAGTGCTTACAGTTAGCCACTTCAATATATTAGGAATTCTGTACCATTTGTTTATTTTCCGATAGAAATACATAAAGAGGTTAGGTATTTATGTACAGCTATAAGAGATTATGAAATTATCATTTCTTGAGATATTAATGGAAATAAAGCTCAAAATGGTCAATATTATTGTCAGCAGGGAAATAAAAATTAAGTCACAATGAGATACCACTACATAACTATTAGAATGGCTAAAATATATAAGAGTTTGACAACTCCAAGTATTGATGAGAATGTGGAAAAAATGAAGCTCTCGTAAACTCATGGTGGGAATATATTAATATAATGGTACAACCACTTTGGAAAATAGTTTGGCATTTCTTAAAAAGATAAACATAAATGAACCATACAACTCAGCCATTCTATTTTTATGTACTCAAGAGCAATGAAAACATATGTCTACATAGACTTGTCCACAAATGTTCATAGCAGCTTTTTTCATAATATGCCCAAACTGGAAACAACCCACATGTACATAAAACAAAAACAAGGTATACCTTTAAAATCTCAGAACCGTTATTCCAAGTGAAAGACAGACACAAAAGTGTACACATGGTATAATTCCACTTTACATAAATTAAAGAAAGTAAATATTAATATAGTGATAGAAAGTAGATCCATTTCTGCCTAGGGCTAGAGGCAGTGAGAGAGAAGGACTGAAAAGAGGCATGAAGAGTCTTTCAAGGTAATGGAAATTATCTGTATCTTTATTGCGGTGGTGTTTTTACAGGTGTACATATCTGTCAAAACTCATCAAATATAAATTTTAAATAGATGCATTTTATTATATGTAAGTTATACCTCAACAATGTTGATTAAAAATATCTCAGGTAGTTTAGGATTCAAGACAAAGGAATTATGCTAACTTCCTAAGTAAATTATTAATTAAACAACAATGGTGGAAACGTTTCTTGTGATTAAAGCCCAAAAGTTAGAGTTTAAAATTGAGAAATATTGATGAGTCAATAAATATATGATTAAAGAATGAAATTCCCTGGCTAAGGGACCTAAGACCTTTGTTTGAATGTTGATTAGAGTCTCTATTATTCTTCACATCTGGCAGCAGGCCAAGGGAAGAAACACTAGAAGGAACCAGCCATTTCACATAAAGCAACAGCAAATCAATATAGTAGCATACAAAACTACTTCACTCCTATGGGTATTCATATTTACTTGAGTAATAATTTATTTATGTCCTATAACTACCCTATTATTCTGAAGTTTAATTTAGTGCAGTCTCCTGGATCTTTTAAAAGATGTAGTCCTTGGGCCCAGGCCCCAGATAGGCCCTAGAGTACATTGTCTCATGGGATATTGATCAGACTTTCAGCCTTACAATGTCTGAGTCCACTCCATATTTATTCCATCTTCCAGAAATCAGGAGATTATCGCTGCTATTACTTTCCATGGCATCTACTAGAAAAAAGAGGGAAAGTGCTAACAGTTGAGAGTAAAAAGCAATCATACTGCTTGTGTTTGAATCAAGGCTCTACCACCTACTGGCTGAAGGTCCTTGGGCAACTGTCTTAAAGTCTCTGGGCCTCAATTTCCTCATCTGTAAAATGAGGATTAGAAAAGTGCTTATCTTAAAGTTTTCATAGATTGAAATGATTTAATACATACAATATCCTAAAACAGTGCCTTGCATATAGTAAGCATGCCTCAGTATCATTATTGCTACTGGTTTTGTAATTATTATTACTATGATCAATATTATCATTATGTCAAAATTATAGAGAAAATCCTATTAAGTTTTTAAGAATAAACTTGAATTTCATGTCTTTGAAGCCTTTGCTGACTCTTCCCACTTAGACAGCAATTCCCTCTCTCAAGGTTACTTTGTACTTCTTATTTTTTTCTATGTAACACTTAGAAATACTTATGTGACTAGACTCTGTGGTAGATAATGATGATGTAAAATTACAAGAGACAAACAGGAAAGGTACCCTATCCTCATTAAGCCATTTTCCCATTATGAAGACAGAAAGAATTGACACTAGTCCAGGATCACTTAAGTGATAAAGGGTAAATCTAGGGTACAGAGCCATCTTCAAGGGTCTAAACCCTGAATTCTTTGTATTACACTATGTTGCTTCTCAGTTTATTATGTTTATTTATACTTCTTGTTTATTTAAGTCTCTTTCCCATTAATATGTATTAGTTCAAGGCTAGGCACACAGTTGATTCTTAAGAATTATTTGTTTAATCAATCATTCAAATAAAAGAATATGTGAATAACATAGAGTATAAATAATTTTCAATTTCTCAACAAGAAATATTTTTTAATCCACTCATGAATTGATGGACACTTAGGTTGATTTCACATCTTTGTGATTATGAATTTTGCTGCAATAAACATTCTAGTCCAAGTATCTTTTTAATAAAATGACTTTTTTTCCTTTGGGTAAATACCCAGCAGCGCAATTGCTGGATCAAATGAGAGGTCTACTTTTAGTTCTTTGAGGACTCTCCATACTATTTTCCATAGAGGTTGCACTAGTTTGTAGTCACATCAACAGTGTATAGAATTCCTTTCTCTCCACATCCACACCAGCATCTATTTTGGGGGGACTTTTCGATAAAAGCCATTCTCACTGGGGTTAGGTGATGGCTCATTGTGGTTTGAATTTGCATTTCTCTGATGATTAGTGACATTGAGCATTTTTTCATATGTTTGTTGACCATTAATATATCTTCTTTTGAAAAAGTTTCTGTTCATGTCTTTTGCCCACTTTTTAATGGGGTTGTTTGACTTTTTCTTGCTGATTTGCTTGAGTTCTTTGTAAATTCTGGTCATTAGCCCTTTATAGGGTGTATAGCATGCAAATATTTTCTCCCATTCTGTAGGTTGTCTATTAGCTCTGTTGATTGTTTCCTTGACTGTGTAGAAGTTTTTTAATTTAATCAAGTCCCATTTATTTATTTTTATTGTTGCTGTGATTGCCCTTGGGGTCTTCCTCATAAGTTCTTTACTTAGGGTGATATCTAGAACAGTATTTCCAACATTTTCTTCTAGAATCTTATGGTTTCATGTCTTAGATGTAAGTCTGTTATCCATCTTGAATTAATTTTTGTGAGTGGTGAGAGATATGGGTCCTGTTTCAATCTTCTATATGTGCCTATCCAATCATCCCAGCACCATTTATTGAATAGGAATTCTTTTCCCCAGTGTATCTTACTGTCTACTTTGTCAATAAAACATGGTATATGTACACCATGGAGTACTACTCAGCCATAGAAAATGAATTAATACCTTTTACAACAATCTGGAGACCATTATCCTAAGTGAAGTATTGGAAGAATAGAAAAACAAACACCACGTGTATTCACTATTAAATTGGAACTAACTGATCAGTATCTATGTGCACAGATAGGAGTAAAACTCAATGGAGGTCATGCCGGGGGTGGGAAGGGAGGGTATGGGTGAAATCACACCTATCGGGTACAATGTACACTACCTGGATGATAGGCACACTTACGACTTTGACTCAATAAGTACAAAACCAATCCATGTAAGCAAAACATTTGTACCCCCATAAAATAAAATAAAATAAAATAAAAAGTGAATAAAAGTGAATACATAAATACTTTCAATCTTTAAAAAAGTGTCTTTTTGCTGTTGATAAGGTATACATAATATAAGATGAAATGCAAAAAGAAGGCACTTATTTCTCTTTTGTAAACTCTTTCTATAGTTAAAATCATATTCCCCAGAAAATAAAATCAGAAAATTGTTAGAATAAAAAAAGTTAATTACAATGGTGATAAATTATTTTAAAGAGTAGAAGTGATTGTCAGTAAGATTAGGTTGAATATAAGGGGTCAAATACTCAAATGGCCACTATAAATAAGGCTGTAATGTTTCTGATCATTAGAGTTATATTAATCCGCAAACTCTTTAGGCAGCCCCAGAATTCATTCTTAATGGAAACTACCTTTAAAAATCTCTGGAGCTGATTAATTTATCTTATTTCCAAAAACTTCCAGGGAAGGAAATTTGTATCTGTTGACACTGTCACAAATCTTAAAAGATGCTTAAAATCTAGAATTTCTATATTGATTGATAGCTCTGAAGGATCTTTAAGAGATCATTTGTTTACCCACCATCTTTAAATAGGTTCAAAAAATAACCTATTTTTTTGCACTGAATTGTTTCTGTTTACTTACATTCTGATTTAGCTATCAACCCATCCATCCTCCATTTAACATTCATTGAGTTATATGACATTTCAGATATTGAGCTAGAAGCTAAGTATACAAAGACAAATAAAACGTGCTCTCTCCCTGTAAAGATTTTACACACTAGAGAAGACAAATATTCACGTAAACAAGTATTTATATGACAATATGAGAAGAGAGTTTACAGTTAATATATGTGTGCTATGGGAAAACCTAGGGATTAACAATTAATTCAGCTTGGGAAAGACAATTAAGCCTTTTAGTGAAATGACATTAGATTGGGGTCATGGGAAGGTGAAGGAATTTGCTATGTGGATGAGTCAGGATGGGCTTGATGTAAAGAACAGCGAGTGCCAAGAAAGTCCAATATACTCCAAGAAAGGGGAGAAGTTTCATGTAGTTCAATCACACGGTCCTTTTGTGGGAAGCGATGGGACAAGATATTGGTTGGGTAGATTTTATACAGGCTAAAAAGTTTAGATTTTTATATTTATGTCATTTTATATATAGAAGAACCCTGGACAAAAACAAAGAGGGAGATCAGGGATCCTTAATGAGATACTAAACATATTGAATTGTGAGAACTTGAATTGAAGCACATTCCTTGCATATCAGACAATATAAAATTTCTACATATAGAAATAGCTAAGATTGGGTAAACATTTTAACTCTTGCACAATGCATTTGAGGTACGGCTGGGCCTGGAAAATACAGGCCTTGTGAAACCTTCTTGAATGTTCGTTCTTATGTACCATGCTGTGGCAAATTTCAGCATGAAAGAAAATCTGAAAGTTTAACTGAAAAAAAATGCTTTATGTAAACTCCTCTTGTGTGAATACAGCTTTTCAGGAAGAACTCTTCAGTTCTGACTATACTAATTAAAGAATTTACAGTTCTGTGTCCTGAAAAAGATAGCACTTATAGGCAGCACTTTTCTATAAAAATGCTAAACATATTTAAATCTATTTTAAAATCAAAATACTAAGCTAAAATGAGACATACAGGAGCAAAGTCAAGTTCCCATCTGAGCTAATATTTGTATATTCTTCTTTTCAATAAAACAGTACATAGATTTTCTCAAAAAGCTTTCTCCTATAGTTGGATACTAACAAAAAAGATATTGAGAAGAAAGATGAGCCAATAATAAGACTGAGGGTGAAAAACTGGAAAGCCCACCTGCACTTTCAGGAAAGGAAGCTACTAAAAATTACATTTATTTAAGCTACAAACATCTCTGCTCTCCAGATCGTGAAGTTAAAAGAGAAACAAACAAACGAAAAAATTAAAAACTGGACAAATCACCTACACAAAACAGCCCTCTCTTCTTTTTAGAAATCAGATCTCCAGAAACATTACTTGCTCCAAATACTGAAAATGAGGAATAAAGGGAAAAAAACTCTGAAAATTCAAAGAGATATGCCCAAAATTCACGTATTAGTGTTCACTATTCTAGAATCTATGAAAAAGAGGGGCTCTTAGCTCCTTACTCAATGTATTCTTACATTAACTGTAGCTTATACATAAGATTCATATTAGAATTTCAAGTCTATATTAGATTCAAAAAATAAAAATTTGCAGATCCCCTGTAAGCTAGTATAAAGAGAACAAGGAAGAATGAGGTAAAATATGAACAATAGCTACATGAAATTAAAGAGTAACAGTGATTGCAGATGAGCCATTTTAAGATTAAATGTTTGCAACACTAAAGCAATTTCTTGGGACATCATTATATGAAATGGCTGAAATATAACCCCTAAGTTTCAAAGAAACAGAAAAATGATTCACTGACTTTGTAAAGAGTCCCATTCAGAAATGAATTGAAATGTAAAAGTTTGTGTCTTGATAATATTTAGCCCTTAGCCATCTGAAAAATCTTAGCTATCCAAAAGGACTTACTCCTCAAAAATCCCAGGTGGATTGCTGAAGCACTGTTCAGGTCTGTAAACATGAATTGGCTGATTATTAAGTTCCAAAAGTGGAATATACAAAGATGAGTAAGATAAATGAGATACTGTCTCTGCTTTCAGGTAGCTTAGATTGTGGGTGAGATAGATAGGAAGGAGATAATTAAAATAACATGTTTGATGGGTTGATAGTTGTGGGCAGAAGGTCATTGCGAACTAAGAGGATGAGTGCTTAGTCACATCTTGGGGATGAATACAATTCTGTAAGGAAAAGAAAAAAAAAAGAAAAGAAAAAGAAGAGGAAAGAAAAGAGAACTGGCTCAGTCATTCTATTTATTTATTAGATTCCAGAAACTGATGCTTCAAAATAATTCTTTATTATTGAATAAAGGCAATGATTAATATACTGTTATTTTAAATTAGGAATTAGCAATGAGTTTAACTCTGTCCTTGTTCATTTCAGCTTAGAGTAGATTAAAAAATAGGATTTTAATGTTAGAGTTAGAAACCTAAAGTTCAAATTATCTAGTAAAACTATAGCTTTGGACAAGTCACTTAATTCTGGGACTTAGTTTTTACATCTGTAAATGAGGCTAACAAAAAGGATCTGATGACAGAAGGTAGATTCCAATGAGTTGTCAATCATAAAATGATATATTAGAGATGATGACATCATCTATCAAAAGAAATCAAATTTATCACTTATTTCCTAGTCTTGGAATGCAGGATATTTTGATCTTTTGGCTGCAAGTTACAGAAAATCCAATTCAAACTTGATTAAACAATATGAATATTTGTTGTTCATAAGCATTAATATTGATTTATTTCAAAGGGTTCAGGTTCACTTCCTTGCCAATCTTTTGGCCTGAACTTTCTCTGTATAGGGATGTTGTATCCTCAGGCAGGTAGCACAATGACTGTAGCAGTTCTGGACTTCAGCTACGTGAACAACAGTATGCAGAAGAAAGGAAGGTGACACACAGAAGGTCTCTCAGAAGATCAAGTATCACTTTTCCCAGACACCTCATGGAAACCCCTCCTGCATTTTATAGACCACAAGTGGATCACATGCCTAGTCCAGAACCAAACACTGGCAAGGGGGATAGAATTAACCTTAAAGAAGTCAAGCCACCCTTTGCAGGTCATCCTTTTCCTAAGGCACATGGGTTTTGTGGTGGAGGAATAAATACTTGAACAACATATTCTGTGAGGAGGAAGGAGGGGGCAAATAACGACTGGATAGGCAACCAAAAGTATTACTTAAAGCTATAATGGTGAATGCAATTAATCCTCTTTTTATATTAGAAAACTATGCCAATTACAAGAAATATTGGCATAATTTTTAAACAATATAATTATTCATACATATTCACACAACCTGTGCACATAATCAGATTGAAGTTACAGTAAAAAGGCATTTACCATAATAGAACTAAATTTCAGCTATTATACCAAAGAAAACAATGGAGTAATTTTGAGGCAGAAGAAAAAGCATGGGCTTTGTTGACAGACAAACATGTATTTGAATTCTAGTTCTGTAATACACCAGATATGTGACCTTGGGCAATTTATTTGGACCTTCTAACCCTCTTCACAATAAAATGGGAATGATATTACCTAACATATAGAATTGCTATAAAAATAAAATGAAACGACATAATATGAAAATATTCTTCCTTGCACTAAGGTACTCAATAAATATTAGTTCAAGTCTCATTTGCTGCCTTTTTATCTTCTATCCCTAGTGTCCCAAGGTATCAGTTTAATTCAGATAATTGAAATCTAAAAATATTTTGTGGCACATACTTCTTATATGTACTAATTTAGGGGCTGAGTGTCCTAAATGGTTAGAACATAGTCCTGGTTTGACAGAAACACTCATACACTGCTGGTGGGACTGCAAACTAGTACAACCTCTGTGGAAAGTAATATGGAGACATCTCAAAGAGATACAAGTAAACTACCATTTGACCCAGCAATCTCATTATTGATCATCTACCCAAAAGAACAAAAGACATTCTATAAAAAAGATATCTACACTAGAATATTTATAGCAGCACAATTCACCATTGCAAAGATGTGGAAACAACCCAAGTGCCCATCAATACATGAGTGGATTAATAAAATGTGGTATATGTATACCATGGAGTTCTACTTAGCCACAAAAAACAATGGTGATCTAGCACCTCTGGTATTATCCTGGATAGAGCTGGAACCCATTCTACTAAGTGAGGTATCACAAGAATGGAAAAACCAGCACCACATATACTCACCATCAAATTGGTATTAACTGTTCAACACATATAGTAATAACATTCATCGGGTATTGGGCAGATGGGAGGGGGGAGGGGATGGGTATATACAACCTAATGGGTGTGGTGAGCACCATCTGGGGGATGGACACGCTTGAAGCTCGGACTTGGGTGGGCCAAGGTAATATACGTAACCTAACCTTTGTACCCCCATAATATGCTGAAATAAAAATAAAAAATAAAAAAAAATAGAACATAGACCTGTCATCAAAAGGTCTTTAATTGAATAAATGACACAATGTCTCAATAGTTAACCCTACTACAAAGCAAAGTGGAAAAAGTCCTGTACCAAAGTAAAAATAGACAACAGCAAGGCCCCATTTATTTGTATTTCTTGACCGGCCCTCGTCATTTTCCTCTCTGTGTGGCTGAGTGCCACGTCTCCTCTGTGAGCACACAATGTAGGCTGCCATTCCCCTGTTCCTGCAGTGCTGATGATTTGTCTGCAACCAGCTTCCTGTGGTTTCTTGAGTTGAATCAAAGACACCTAACAGGGCAACATCTGCTCTCAGACTGCGCAGCTGCAGGGCTCTCCCATTTGGATTGCAGGACAGAAAATCATGTGCGAGAAAACCTGCTCTTTTGTTTAGAGAGTAGGTGCTTTTAGGAGGTATGCTGACTAAATTGACCACCAACTTCTGTTGTGGCCCTCAACAAGCCAACTGACCGTCATTGACAATTTCTGAATAATAGACATTAATGAACCAAAAATGAAGAAGATTTGGCCCCTACTTTCAGGTAGCTCATAATTACATGTGTATGATCAATAAAACATGTATACCAATAACTATAATAAAATGTTGAGAACAGTGAGGTGATAAATAAAATTTTCATTTTCATAGGACTGTGAAATTTTATATACTTCATCTTCTTTCTCCTGAGAGATGGGCATACATTTACAGATTTAATTATTGAATAAACCTTTACTGAGCCCCTACTATGTGCTATCAAGGGATATAAAAATAAGTATGCTATATATTCATTTGCTTATTTATTAACTTATTTGCGTATACTGTGATCTGAAGCCTTAATTTTCTTATTTTTAAAATAGGAAGTATGCAAATACAATCAATCATGCCTTGCTTTGCGACAGGGATAAGTCTGAGAAAGGCATCATTAGGTGATTTCATCATTGTGTGAAAATCATATAATGTGTCCTAAAAGTGATCTGAAGCATAAATAAATGTTGGTCCCTTATTCCTGATAGCTGAGGTCAATATAATTCTTGGTTTACGGTAGAGAAGTAAAGGCTTATGAGGCTATAAGTCATCTTTGTATACTTGATTGCTGGGTTCTCTGATAATTCAGCGTTCTCTCCTCTAAAATACTTGGCTTTTAAGAAGGGTATAAGACACAAAGGGTGCAATGCGCAGCACCCAAAGAATGGACATATTTGAAACTCGGACTTAGGTGGGGTGGGGGGGCTAAAAAGAATTTATAGCAGAATTTCCATTAGCTTGAAAGAGAGATGGTAGAGTACTTGAAATGATCTTTCAAGCTTTATAACCTACTACTCCCTTACATGTTAACTACTCTCCACCAACTAAACTTTTTGTTCTTTGAGTAAACCCTGCTCTTCCCAACTCCAGGTTTTTTTAGAAATTGTCCCATTCATCTATAAGTTTTCCCCATATCTGAACAAACAAAGAAACTAAAGGTTTTACACAGTTATAGTAAAAACATAGCTTGCATATTTCTCAATTGAATCAGGGACAAGACCTGATTATCTGATATCTAGAACCCTCATGGCAACCCTGGGATATACATGTACTCATACATTGCATAACAACATTTCAGTCAAGGATGTACATCACATATGGTGGTGGTCCCATAATATTATAATGCCATATTTTTACCGTACCTTTTCTATGTTTAAATATGTTTAGATGCACAAATATTTACCATTGTGTTGCAATTGCCTATGGTGTTCAGTACAGTAACATGCTGTACAGGTTTGTAGCCTAGAACCAATACGCCATACCATATAGCCTAAGTGTATAGTAGGTTATATCACTTAAGTTTGGGTAAGCATACTCTATGATGTTAACACAATGATGAAATCATCTAAGGATGCATTTCTCAGACTGTCCCAAAGCAAGGCATGATTGTATTTGCATAATTCCTATTTTAAAAATAAGAAAATGAAGGCTTCAGAGTGAGTCCCTCCCAGGAAGAAAGTTAATCTCAGTCTCTTTGCATTCATCCTGCTGTTTGTTTTCTCTACATGTTTAGAAATACAGCAGGCATGTTCCAACATTCAATATAAGCCAGAATTTTCACAAAGGCAGGGACCATTGGAAGGAGGGATAGTGCTAATGCTAATTAAGCACCTGGGTCAGGCAGCACTCTAATAACCATATGTACTCAGTCAGAACAATTGAGAGGTGCATATATCATTATCTTCATTTGCTTGTCTGAAGAAATTGAGGGTCACAAAACTTTTGTAACTTGCCTAAGATTTCAAGCAGCAAGAAGATGACAGTGCTTGTTATTATTGTTAAAAACCATAGGCATTATTTATGAGAATTTAGGAAATACAAGGGCAAGGGTTTGGAACAGCTACCCTTCTTTTGAAAGAAAAGAAAAATCCTACCCAGGCAATTATATCCTGGAGAGATCATAATACAATTCAAAAAGTAGCTTGGAACAACAGTTCTCACCCCCTTTCTCTGTGCTATAACACATAGGGAGGAAGTTACAGAATTCACATGGAGCCAAAATTTCATAAACCCCCTCAGATCAGTTGCTGCAGCACAGTAGAAATGAGCTACTGTTAACATGCAATTCTCTGAACACTAGAATTCAAAAAAACACACAGAAAGGTAAAAGAATCTTTATTTTATTGATATTCTTCAATAGACTCTAATTAGTTTAAGTAAGTAAAATAAGTACTTTATCATTAGCAACAAATTACAATTGATCCAAATAATAATGTATAGCAAAAATGTATTTGAAAACTCTTGCTTAGAAGAGATTAGGATACCAGGCAGAAAATTAAAAACCATGGTTTCACAAAGGAAAAATTAGATCAATTGATTTTTCTTTCTTTGATTTGAGTGGTAGGCTACAAGCATGAAGAATGCATTAGCTCTTATCTACTTTGTTTTCAGCAAGTTTTGTACTATTTCACACTGTATTCTCCTCCAAAGGGGAGGTAGTAAACAACATCTTGGCTGAACTACTACAGGTGGGAGATGACTGATTCTGGGGAAATATTCAAATACTCAAATTTTCAATGGCCTGATTCAGCAGAAAGACAATCTGATGTAGTGAAGAAAGCATAGGGTTTAGAATCAGGTGGCTTGCATTCAAATTCTCCATTATTTGTCTGGTTCTCCATCCTTGGATTACTTAATCTCTTTACTTCACTCTCCTTTATTCACTCAAGCATATTTATTGAAGACTTACTTTTGCTAGACAGTGGTCTCAGTGTTTGGAATACAATAGTAAATAGGATAAAGTCTTTGCTTTCACAGAGCTTACATTCAAATGGAAAAAGCTGACAAGCTACGAAGCTATAACCATTTACATAAAATATCAGATAACAATACGTGCTGTGGAAAAAAATTAAACTAAGGCAGTATAAGAAGAGAACATGAGAATGGCTATTTTAGATAAAGTACTCAAATTAGGCCTTCCTGAGGAAGGGATGTTTGAGCAGAGACCTGAAAAAGTGAGGTTTTTTTCTCACCAGAAGTTATCAGCAAATGAGTCAACAGTAATGACAAGGTTTCTTAGGCAAGAATACATTTGGCTTGTTCAAGAAATAACAAGGTCGCTATGGCTAGAACAAGAAAACAGAGAAGAAAGGTTATTCTGAGGGTGTTGGAAAGCTATGAAAGTTAATGTCCCACTAAAATCGATCTTTCTGGCTGCTGGATGGAAATGTGACTGGATAAAGAAAGGAGGGGAAAGAGGGAGATAAGTTAGGAAACAATGCCCATAGTTTAGGTGAGAGATAATAGTAATTTGAACTTTGAAATAGCAGGTAG
Organism: Propithecus coquereli; assembly: GCF_000956105.1. Taxonomy (NCBI): domain Eukaryota; kingdom Metazoa; phylum Chordata; class Mammalia; order Primates; family Indriidae; genus Propithecus; species Propithecus coquereli. Next base: position 2,395,793 of record NW_012141636.1, read on the forward strand.
GTACAGGCATATGATCAATGGTCGCTGTGGTGAAAAGTAGCTAGACTTGGCATACTTTGAATATAGAGCCTACAGGATTTGCAAGTAGGTTGGATGTAGGTTCTGAGAAAAACAAGTAGTCAAAGATTAGTCCTATGTTTTTGGCCTGGTAAGGTTCTGGGTGAAAGAGAAATGAAAAATTTGGTTTTTACATAATAAGTTTGAAGTGACTATTAGATATCCAAGAAGAAGTATTGAATACACAGTTAAGTATTCACATAAAAGGTCAGCAAGATGTAGGAACTGGTGATAAATTTTGGGAGTCATAAGATCATGTAAGTTATTTAAGTTATTTAAAGTCATGGAATTGGCTTGATAGAGTGAATGAGTGTCACTAGAGAAGGGAAGAGATTCCAAGTCTAAGTCCTGGTCAACAGCAATACTTAGAGACTGGGAGAGCAGGAAAAGTTAAAAAAAAATAGAGAGATTGAGAAATAGTGGTCAGTTACATAGGCAGTAAATCAGATTTCATTGCACTAGAGCCAGCTGAGGAAAATATTTTACTCTTTTTTTTATTTTAGTAACTTCCATCCAAAGGGATACATATTTATTTTTGGCAAAATGTCCAAAGTCAGTTTTATTCTGTTGATACCAAAAGAAATGATTGCTTCATCCTGTTACTGCAATGATGTCAAAAAGAATAAAAAATAATCTCGGTCTTCATTTTGTTAGGTTTTTTACTCTTTTTTT
>NW_012141636.1:2396571-2413994 GCF_000956105.1 Propithecus coquereli
GTCTTGAACTCCTGGCCTCAAGTGATCCCCCCACATAAGCTTGGCTGACAAAAATGTTTTAAGAAAGAATAAGTCATCACCCATGTACTTTATTATTAAGAGGTAGAGAAAGATGAGAACTAAGAATTGACTACTGAATTTTGCAAATTGGACATCATGAGGGACTCACTAAAGTTGCTTGAGTAAAGTGGCAGAGAGAAAAATCTGACCAAAGTGAGTTGAAGAAAGAATGAGAGGTGAGGAAATAGAGAACCTTGAGCATAGACTACTTCTTTGATGAGCTTTGCTAAAATAAGTACAAAGGATCAATGAAATAAAAACTTGATTCTTTGAAAGATAAACAAAATTAATAGACTGCTTGCTAGATTAACCAGACATAGAAGAAGAATGACCCAAATAAGCTCAATCAGAAATGAAAAAGGAGATATTACAACTGATACCAGAGAAATACAAAATATCATCTGTGAATACTATGAGAATCTCTATGCACATAAACTCAAAAATGTAGAAGAAATGGACAAATTCCTGGAATCACACAACCTCCCAAGACTCAATCATGAAGAAATAGAACTCCTGAACACACCAATAATGAGCAACGAGCCTGAAGCAGTAATAAAAAACCTTTCAACAACAACAAAAAAGCCCTTTACCACATGGATTCACAGCCAAATTTTACAAAACCTATAAGGAAGAGCCGGTACCCATATTGCAGAAATTATTCCATAATATTGAGAAGGAGGGAAACCTCCCCAACTCATTCTATGAAGCCAGTATCACCTTGATACCAAAGCCAGAATAGGACACAACAAAAATAGAAAACTATAGACCAATATCCCTTATGAATATAGATACAAAAATCCTCAATAAAATACTAGCAAACTGAATTCAACAGCACATCAAAAAAATAATCCACCATAAGCAAGTGGGCTTCATCCCAGGGATGCGAGGATGGTTCAACATGCGTAAATCAATGAATGTGATTCACCACATAAACAGAGGCAATAAAAAGACCATATGACCACCTCATTTGATAAAATTCAGCACCCTTTCATGATAAAAATCCTCAATAAACTAGGCATAGAAGGAACGTATGTCTAGATTATAAAACCTGTATATGACAAACCCACAGCCAACATCATACTGAATGGGGGAAAAGTTGAAAGTATTCCCAGTAAGAACTGGAACAAGACAAGGGTTCCCACTGTCACCACTTCTATTCAACATAGTACTGGAAGTCCTAGCCAGCACAATCCGGCAATAGAAAGAAATAAAGAATATCCAAATCGCAAAAGAAGAGATTAAACAATAGCTTTTTGGTGACAATATGATCTTACATTTAGAAAACCTCAAAGACTCCACCAAGAGATTTCTGGAATTGATAAATAAATTCAGCAAAGTCTCAGGTTACAAAATCAATGTACACAAATCAGTAGCATTCCAATACACATCAGTCAAGTTTAGAGTCACATCAAAGACTCAATGTCATTCACAATAGCTACAAAGAAAACAAAATACCTAGGAATATACTTAATCAAGGAGGTGAAAGATCTCTATGAAGAGAACTACGAAATATTGAGGAAAGAAACTGCAGATGACTCAAACAAATGAAACATATACCATGGTCACGTATCAGTAGAACCAACACTGCTAAAATGTCCATACTACCCAAAGTGATTTACTGATTGAATGCAATTTCCATCAAAATACAAACATCATATTTCACAAATGTAGAAAAAATAACTTGCAAGCTTCATTTGGAACCAGAAAAGAGGCTCAAGTGCCAAAGCAATCTTAAGCGAAAAGAACAAGTCTGGATGTATCACATTACCAGACTTCAAACTATACTATAAGGCTATAATAACCAAACCAGCATGGTATTGGCACAAAAATGGAGACATAGACCAATGCAACAGAACAAAGAACCCAGATATAAAACCATTCACATATAGCCAACTGATCTTTGACAAAGCAGACAATAATATACACTGGAGAAAAGAAGACCTATTCAATAAATGGTGCTGGGAAAATTGGATAGCCACATACAGAAGATTGACCCAGGATCTATTAAATGTATCTGTCATTGCTCACAAAAATTAATTCAAGATGGATAAAAGACTTAAATGTAAGGCATGAAACCATAAGAATTCTAGAAGAAAATGTAGGAAACACTCTTCTAGTTATAGGCCTAGGCAAAGAATTTATGATTGTGCTGACAATCACAGCAACAACAAACATAAATAAATGGGACTTGATTAAATTAGAAAGGTTCTGCACAGCTAAGAAAGTAATCAACAGAGCAAATAGACAACCTACAGAATGGGAGAAAATATTCTCAAGCTATACACCTGATAAAGGGCTAACAACCAGAATCTACAAAGAACTTGAGCAAATCAGTAAGGAAAAAACAAACAACCCCATTAAAAAGTAGTCAAAAAGCATGTACAGAAATTTATCAAAAGAAGATAGACAAATGACCAATAAACATATCAAACAATGTCTAAAGTCACTAATCGTCAGGGAAATGTACCATGCAATATATTAATATCAATGTAGCAAAATTGCACCTATACCCCATGAATATATACAAATAAAAATAAAGGAAAATAAATAAAACCGCAATGAGATATCATTTTACCCCCCATTAGAGTGGCTTTTATTAAAAAGTCCAAAAATAACAGATGCTGATATGGATGAAGAGAGAAAGGAACACTTATACATTGTTGGTGGGACTGCAAATTAGTACAGCCTCTATGGAAAACAGTACAGAAATTCCTCAAAGAACTAAAACTAGACCTCTCATTTGATCCAGCAATCCCAATACTGGGTATCTACCCAAAGGAAAAGAAGTCATTTTATCAAAAAGATACCTGCACTCAAATATTTATTGCAGCACAATTCACAATTGCAAAGATGTGGAATCAATCCAGCTGCCCCTCAATTCATGGGTGGATTAACAAAATGTGGTATATATGTAGTATGGAATACTACTCAGCCACAAAGAAGGATGAATTAATATCCTTTACAACAATTTAGATGGAACTAGAGACCATGTCCCAAGTGAAATATCTAAAGAATGGAAAAGGAAACACCACATATACTCACTATTAAATTGGAACTAACCAATGAGCACACATGTGCACAGAGGGAAGTAACACTGAGTGAAAATCAAGTAGGGGGGAGGCTGGAGGAGGGGATGGAAAAACACCTACCTAATAGGTACGATGAACACAATCTGAGTGATGAGCACACTTACAACCTCACTAAAGCATAACAAAATTGATCCATGTAACCAAAAACATTGTACCCCATAATATTTTGAAATAAAAAAAACATTAAAAAACATGTAGTGATCAGGTTATAAAATGCTAATATGGACTATTGAGTAAAGCTGGGGATATGTAGGACTCTACAGATATCATAAAAAAAGGAAAATCTAAACATTACTAATTTCCAATGCAGAATACGTATTTGTAACCCACTTTTAATAATTATAGTTAAATAATACCTTTCTATGCCTTTGTTTCCTAGTTTCTATGGAAGGCTTTGTTATAGCAACGTAGGAGAAGGAAGTAATAAATGGTTGTTAAAGTCTTTTGAAAACAGGAAATATTATGTAAATTCTAAATGGAAATAACTATTAAGAAGAACATTTTCCTTCAATACCATGAATATACCCAAGCTACTGACTATGTTTATACAATGGTATGGAGAAAAGAGATAAACACTGTAGCCAAACAGACTTGGGTTTGCATTTCAGTTCCACCACTTTCTAGTTGTATTCATTTGGGTAAATTGCCTAAACTTTCTAGATTCCAAAAAAATATAGATAATTCTACTTACCCTAGAGAGTTGTTATGGGAATTAAAGGCAATATTGTGTGTAGAGCCTAGTACATACAAAGCAGATACAGACATTATTTGTTCTTTCTTCTCTCTGAGCAAACATTCATTTCCACTTAAACTGGTAAGAGATACTATAGGGTATTATAGTTTTCCAGTGCTATAACTGGGTGGTAGAGGCGTTAGCCTATACCACTTAGCAGAATCCTAATTCTTACTAAATGTATTTAGATTTTTTATAGACACCCCTTTTCTTTAGGTTCCCTAAATGATAATGAACTAAGAGGAATGATGCTTGTTATGTAACAGTGGACAAGCCTTTCTCCACTCTGGTTTCTCCTCTTTTGTGCATAGTAAGAATGAGCTAGATTATTATTCCTATGAAGAATGCTACTCAGGGTGTGGTCTGTTGATCGATGCTGGTCTGTAAACTGTTTCACATCTTCAACAAAGTTAAGTATTGAAAATAAGAGTAAGCATTTAGAAACTTTTACAGCAATTTGGCAAAGTAATTGTATATCTTTTGAAAAATAAAAAAAGGGATTTTATTCTGTATGTTTTTTATTTCCCCATTTTATTTCTCTAGTAATTCATTTTTATTGCATTTTACAGAAGTAATATTCTGCAATAGATTGTAAATTTAAACCCACACATACATACACATCTTTCACCACAGATAGTTTGAAGAACATTGAACTGGATAATCTCTCAAATCCCTTTATCCCTAATATTCTACGAGACTATTCTCTATCCATGTTGACTGATGCTGACCAACTCCAGAAAAAGGTGAGGTGGTTATTGACTGATGGCCTCCAAAGAGACACCTTCTCTTCATTAAAAAGATAATAATAAAGATGAGGATGATGATGGAATGATGATGATTTTAATGATTTTAACAGTTCCTGAGTGCTTATTATGTGCTGACCTCTTTATATGCATTATTTCATTTAATCCCTTAATTTAATGTTATTATAACATTTCATAGAATGAGGAAATTAGAGCTCAAAAAGAGATTCAAAAAGTAGTTTTAAACCTAGGTTTCTTTGAATCCAAATCCTACATGTTTTCCACTATTCCATGTTGCTTCCAAACTATACTGCCTTCATAGGTAAAGCTGCTTTCTATTAGGGAGCTTTTCCCTCCTGCCTGGGGATCACCTGATAACATCAGCAAGCCAGTGAAGTCTCATTCAGAAGGGCCTGTCTCTTGGTCTAATACCATGGGAATTCCCCTTTAGCTTGACAAGCAGAAGTCAACTAAAATCCTAGAACTTCCATATCTAAAAAATACTTTATTATTCATAATAATCTACCATCTCTAACCAATACTTGGTTCATTGCCACAGGATACTTTATAATTGATCACCAACTGTAAACCTGAATACCTCCAGGGACAAGAACTCACTACACCCAGAGATAGCTCATTCAACCACGCAGAAATGCTCTACTTTTTAACAATAAGCTATGTATCCAGATGTTTTACAGGTAACTGTGGAGTTGTGAGACAGGACTTGGGTTGAATCCTGGCTCTAATATTTAGATAGGACCTGAGGCAAACTATTTATTCTCAGTTATGTTGTGTGTAAAATGAGGACAATAATCCCTGCATTACTGAATTGTCAGGATAAATTTAATGAGATTATACCAAGTAAAGGCAACATGGTAGCAACCTTTAAAAGTTTGTGGAACTGATTTGGTTTTTTTGGTTTTTTTTTTTTTTGAGACAGAGTCTCACTCTGTTGCCTGGGCTAGAGCACTGTGGCGTCAGCCTAGCTCACAGCAACCTCAAACTCCTGGGCTCAAGCAATCCTCCTGCCTCAGCCTCCCAAGTAGCTGGGACTACAGGCAAGCACCACCATGCCTGGCTAATTTTTTTAATATATATATATATATATATATATATTTTAGTTGTACAGCTAATTTCTTTCTATTTTAAGTAGAGACAGGGTCTTGCTCTTGCTCAGGCTGGTCTCGAACTCCTGAGCTCAAACAATCAGCCCTCCTCGGCCTCCCAGAGTGCTAGGATTATAGGCGTGAGCCACCGCACCCAGCCTGATTTCTTTATAATGTGTTTTCTGATTGTCTCACTCTCCTTCTGATCACCTCCCATCACCTTCTGATACTGATCCATTCTGTCTGTTCCTTATCCCATAAGCTTCTTCTCCTCTAGGCCACTTTAGGGTTTCAGATTTCTATTATTTTAAATCGATCCCCAAATGACAATAATATCATATGATACCATTAATTTATAAAATGTTTTCATGTTCTGATCCAAATTAATATTACATAAATCCTGTGAATTTGGAAGAGTAACATTTCATAGATAAGGAGTTAGAGATCCTTGTACACAAACTAAGTGGCAAAGCTCCTAAAAGCTGCTTTTCTACAAAATATAAAAATAATTTATTTATATACTTATTTATTCTAAAATTAAGTAACTATTGTTGCTAGATGCCAGACTTGCACTTGAAAATACAGATATGAATAAAACTGACATTGCCTGACTTTGCAAATCTTTTAGGCTAAAGGAAAAGAAAGATACTGAACAAATGTGATGAGTTTGAATATTAAGGATATTAAGGCAATATAAAACATGTCAGACTGGTCTGCACTGGAACTGTTAGTTTGTGGTGAGTTCTCAATCAGAGCCACTGGTGGTTGTAAATAATATCATAATTATCACAATAACATCATAGTATCATCTTTTTTCTACCCAGCCATAGTTCATTGTCAAGCCTGAGCATTTATGATCATCTATCTCCTTCCATTTTAATCAAACTATGCTAGAAACTCAGTCAACTGATTCTGAAAACAAATGTTTGAAGGCAGTTATTGGGAATCATGAAATACCCTACATTTCTACAATAAAATAATTTGTTCATACAAGAGCAAAAATGCCTGTAGTAAAAATACCAACCTTTTTTCAAGAGAGGCAGGCATAGTGATGGATGACAACATTTTCCCTATTGCAACATGAATACTTTTCCATATGCTACTGGGAACTCTGGAAAGAAGCAATCATTTTTAATTCTGGTAAGTTCAATCAAGACGATAATTATCCTTTGAAAAACATTTATACATAGGGATCCAGGTATCTTACTGAACATTGTCCTAACTTGTCTTATATTAACTATAGTTTCTGTGGAATTACACCCCTCCTGGGTATATTTTATTTTACTGTTCAAGGTACTCTTAGAGAGCAGCACATTTATGATGTAATGGACTAGTCACATGAAAAAAGAATCATTGGTTTTGTTTCTGCTAAGCTTTTAAAATTAATTGCCATTCCTAATGCACCATTTTATAAGACATGTTTCAGTTTAGAAACCTGGGCATCTCATCGATTTCCTCTCTTCCCAGAGGATTTAGATCAATAGTGGCCAAAACAGTTTACGCACGCTCATAGTAAGCTTTACTCTCCTGTTCCTGGGACTTCATTCTCTAGGAATAAATCTCTGAATAAATAGTTGTCTCACTGTCTCTGTCCCAGGATTGCCATGCAAACTCATTCTCCTAGTTTTGATAAAGGTTCAGCTTTAGCTTTCTACTTCTTTTAACAGGTTTACCAGGCTGTCTGCCAGTTCAGAGATTCATCCAAAGAAAAGAGCAAACTCAGAAGAAAAAAGTCTGTGTAAACCATTTAGTAAATTGGCTTCATTACCAAATGCTACATGTTTATCAATAGCCTGGGGTTTGCCTCTCCTTAGGGGAGAGAAAAACAACGTGGCAAACAGGTGTTTCAGATACAATGAACTCTTTAATCGCTGCTTCTAATTGAGATGTGATGATCTGTTCCTCTTTTGCAGTATTATCCTTACTGAGTTAGCAGCAACTCCACAAAACTTTGTACAACCACCATTACTGTACCTTTTACTCTGTATTTAAATTAGTTTTTTACCTGCCTCGTCTGTGACTATGAGTACTTGGGTTATAGAAAAAGTAACTTGTTTTTCTTTGTAGTCCTGTACCTAACATTAAGGGCATGGCCCTCAACAACTGTTTGTTAATTATTTTTTTTAAATGTATGAGAATTGCATGTTTAATATTAGAGGCTACAATTTTTTCTCAGCTCACCGTTAGATGTTGGTGGTACATACCAAAGTGTTAAGAGCAAAAGGATATGTACCACCAACATCTATCAGTCTCAGCACCTCTTTGCCTGAAAACTTTCTCCAGAGCTGAAGACTATTCTCTTAAGGACACAGCAAACCAGAATTGCTATAGAATTGTACCCCCTAATAAGTGCCATCAACAAATGACTGACAGGAGTTGATGTGTAATTGGTCCTTTACCCCTTGGATAGGACAACATTGAGATGTGTATTTTACTGGGAATTTTTTGGTTTTCCTATTACCCCCCAGTCGAGAACTGGCTTGATCACATGCCTTTTATTGGCTGCCTTTTATTCCCTGTTACACTTGCCCATGTCCTTCTAGTGTTTCTTACACTTCCCCCAAATAATCTATTTATAATCAAATCATTGTCTCAGGAGACAATGCTTCTAGGAGAATCCAAACTTAGTTCACATCTGAACCAAGCTGGCCAATCAGATTCTCTCTTTTAGAATTTTGGAATTGAAGCAATGCTTTTTTGCCTGGATTGGTCTCTTAAATGGAGTCATAAAAATATTGTCTTATTTCTCGTTTCCATTTCATTTGAGAGGGTCAGTCCTGCCCTTGAGTTCCATCATTCACATCTGTATTTCTATTACATAGTAATTGTCTTTTGGTTTGATCTAAGCATAAAGTTGGGTTTTATTACATTTATTATCATTCATCATTAATAGAAATATCGTATGAGAAAACAAAATGGAACCTCCATCGTGTCCAACTTTCATATTTTAGGTAATATGTCAAAATGAAATTAATTGCCAAAGATCTCATTTAAATATTATTACCCTTTTCAAGTTCAATAAAAAGTTAAGAGTATATACTTTTTTGAGGTTTTAAGGATGCATATATTTTCTTTTATCTCCATGTACTTTGCATAAAGCCTTACACAATAGGTATTCAATAAACATTTATTGAATGAATTAATTAAATTAAATACAGGCTGTCTGTGGTAGCTCATGCCTATAATCCCAGAACTTTGGGAGGCTGAGGTGGGTGGATCACTTGAGCCCAGGAGTTAGAAATTAGCCTGAGCAACATAGCAAGACCCCATCTCTACAAAAAAAATAGAAAAATTAGGCAGGTGTGGTGGCACGTGCCTATAGTCCCACTACTCAGGAGGCTGAAGCATGAGGATTGTTTGGGCCCAGGAATTCAAGCTGTCAGTGAGCTATGATCAGGCTACTGCACTCAAGCCTGAGTGACAGAGCGAGACCAAATATCAAAAAAAAAAAAAAAAATTAAATAAAATGTTGGAAATCTATGCATAGTAATTGTTGACAATTGAATTTATTATGATCCCTTTCATATACATACTCTTTCCCAAGAGGATTTAAAGAAGCTTCTAAAGGTAATATAAATAAGAAGCAGAAATAGGGCTTGAGACAAGGGCAACCAAACTACTCATATGAATTCACATAGTTTTTTGTTTTGTTTCAAAAATTGGATTAAAACAAGCATAACAATGAAAGTCCTTCTCTTTTTCTTTTTTCTACTTCCTTTCTACTACCCTGGTATTTAAATGCCAAAAGAAATTTCATATTTGAGACCCTGTGTTCATTCATTTAGTCATTCATCTATTCATTTAACAAATATTTATTGAATGCCTGTGTGCCAGGCAACAAGCTAGGCACTGGAGACATAACACAGAGATGGACTTTGTTCCTTCCAGCAGAACACTCACAGTGTGGACTCTGACTGTAAGTGAGCAGTTGTAATAGAGCATGCTACCATCTATGACGGGAGAATTACAGAGTCCTATGGGAGTAGCCAAGACCCAGATATATGGAATGTTTCTGAAAGAAAATATTGAACTCAATGGCCAACATTTGAGAAAAATATTTTATGACAAATTATCTCTTGCCAAGGCCCTCACAGACATGCCATTCCCTCAGCCAAGAATATTCCTCTCCTATACTGACTTGTCTGTACTCCACCATTTGGCTAACTCTCACACAACCTTCGGGACAGGGACTGTATCTATCTATTCTCTGCCAAATCACCACACTAGCAAAGTGCCTACTTTTATGTAGGTGCTCAATGTGATTTTGAAAGTAAAGAATATTTAATGAAACACACTGTATTATAATTATTTTGTTTACATGACTAGGGAAGTAATCATGTTTCACTTCCTCACCCCCAAAAGGGCCTCTTTCTATTCCTCTAAATAAACCCCACTTCTTCATGCTAATCATGCCTGGGGTACATCATTAGTTCTCACTGACACTCACATTCTGTCTCTGGAGTTAAGTCAATTTCCATTTATCTATTTGTTTACTTCTCACTCTTGGTGTTGCTGTTTCCTTCACCTGTTGCCTTCATTTGGACCCATAGCCCCATGATTATGTTCTCTGTCCAGCCTCTTTGATTGACAGTCTGGTATGAACTTAATACAATTCTAATTTTACCCTCAGCATCTCCCCGAGGACACCATTTCTCATCTTTCCCATCTGGAGCCACATAAACAGGAAATTACCCCGGAAGTTCCCCTGCTCTCTATTCACCCCTACCTCTCATTTGGCTCAGGAGAAGAAAGAGGTTAGACAAGCATTCAGATGAGAGCCAGGATTACAGTAGTCATTCCACTGCACTGAGGTTTGAAGCATGATTTTTAACTGTCATCAATTTTACAGTGGATGTCAATGTAGGAGTATTATCTGATCTAAAAAATCTGTTTTACATTTATTTTGTGAGCTATACTTGTATAATTTATCTCCTTCAAAATCAATTATAGAATTTAAGGAACTGTTTGTTGGAGGAGGGGATTACATTAGCAACAAGCCCAGGGAATATTTTTGTTTTATTCATAATATTATACTATGAATATTGACTTAGATGCATTTATTATAAAATTTTCCTGGCTTAACAATTAGTGATGATTCTACCTAGAGAGCTCTCAGTTTATGTCCTTTTCAGTCAACAGTACAAACCTGCAATTTCTTTTTACCTTATCATTTTATTGGCTCCCACAGGAGACACTGAAAGACACTAAAAGAGAAAGGAATTAAATTTGCAGGAAGAATGCTTTCCAAAACATATTCTAGCACTTGGCTCTCTGTTGACAGTGGGGGGAAGTGGGCCAGGTGTATAGTAAAATGTCCCAGTGCCGTACCCTATACACTACCTGATTCTAACTTTCCCCTGTAATAACTTTCTCTTTACAGTTTACTTCCAACTCTACTTGCTGAAACCCTACTTATTCTTTCATTTTAAATGTTTCCACAGATACAAAGACTTCAATGACTCTCCTTCCTCTATACAGTTCTACAGTTGTTCTAGTGATCATTCTGTGGCACCAGACAACAATAGTTATCATTTATTTAGTGTTCATTTTCTGCTGAGTACTGTTAAAAGCACTTTCTTTATAACATCTAATTCAATCCTCACAGTAATCTTACCTGGTAGATACTATTAATATCCCTATTTTATAGATGAGGAAACTGAATTTAGCAGTTAAAGTGAGTAAGCCTTGAAAAATGAGTTCATAGGTGTTAATGAGGTAAAGAAAGATACTCCACACAGAATAGTATATATAAAGGCAGGAAGTCAAAAATTACATTTTGAACATTGGCTATGTGCTAGCCACTGTGCTTAGTTTGGAGTACTGGGAGTGATGGAGAGGGCAAAGGGAGGAGAAGGTGCTGCAAGTAGTTTACTATTACTAGTATATAAAGATGAAATTGGAAATGTGAGCAGCTTCAGTTTATAGAGGATCACATGTACAATGCTAAACAACTTAGACCTGATCCAGTAGGTGCTGGGGAAAACAAAAAAGCTTTAAGAAAGGGAATGAGAAGATAGTTATATTTGCATATCTAATGTCAGAAAGTGATCTCTTCTTTCCTAAACTTCCACAGTACTTTGTAAATTTCATATTATTTATCATATATTCCCTTATAGTATAGTTAAAACTGGATTTATATTAAATACTTCTAAAATTGTAAGCTTCTAATGAGCAACAAACTTGACCACTGGGTCTTTGGATACCACATAATGCCCAGAACAGACTGTACTTTGTACTTAAATGTATTCAGTAAGTGCTTATCAAAATAAATTGAATAGAATAGTCTCTGTTTCTATATTTGCATCAGACTCCTCCAGGCAAACTCACATCTCTTCTTGTGTTAGCAGGCTAAGTACAGGGACAAACTACCACTAAGATAAAGGATGTTCTATATTTGTAGTAGCTTAAGCAAGATCTCCTGGATAATGAGATATCTGACAGTACTTACCTAGCCTCCCATACTACTTCACAAGAACATGGTCTCCCTCATCTAATCACGACCTTCTTAAAAGCCTGGATCATGTCCTGTTATGTAGGAATCAGACAAGCCACTGAAAAATAATTTTTCAAGGTCTACTGCTGAGTAATTTTAAAGTCTATATGGAAAATACTATACATACTTGAGGCAGAAGAATATACAACTGCTTTGCTGTTATCTTAAGAAGGTACGGAAACCATTTCGTCATACTCAGCTAATTTTTAAACTGAGGAATTTCACTCTTTATCCTTCTACTGAAAAATGACCAAAGTTAGAAAATATATAAATAATTCACAAAAATAAGGTTCCTAGGTCACTTACTTTTGGTATGAGTTTATTTTCTTATAACAGTCAAGAGAACTCTTCTGGAAAAATTCTACCCTTTTCTGCCCTCCCTCACTAGTAAAATAAGTGCATTTAATATTAAGCAGCACCTTTTCTTGATGACTTTTCCCTGAGTTTTTGAACCAGATGACCACATTCATTCATAAAGTAATCTGAACACACTTTAAAAGGGCACTGATGGCCGGGCACGGTGGCTCACGCCTGTAATCCTAGCACTCTGGGAGGCCGAGGAGGGTGGATTGTTTGAGCTCAGGAGTTCGAGACCAGTCTGAGCAAGAGCGAGACCCCGTCTCTACTAAAAATAGAAAGAAATTAATCAGACAATTAACAATATATAGAAAAAATTAGCCAGGCATGGTGGCGCATGCCTGTAGTCCCAGCTACTTGGGAGGCTGAGGCAGGAGGATCGCTTGAGCCCAGGAGTTTGAGGTTGCTGTGAGCTAGGCTGACGCCATGGCACTCTAGCCCGGGCATCACAGTGAGACTCTGTCTCAAAAAAAAAAAAAAAAAAGGGCATTGATAAGTATTCCCACAACACCTTCAGTTCACTTTAATAGACATATAATGGAGTTAAATACTCTGTCTGTGGGGGTTTGGAGCATCACCCAACTTATTATTGACACATCCATCATAGGATACGAGAACACTGTGGAGATGAATAGTTGAATAGTACTATTTATAGGAGACTGACGAGCCCATAAAACAGCAGTGTCATTTTAGCCTTTGCAAGTGCAAAGTGAATTTGTATGATGGAGGCACTGATTGAATTTTTCTTTGTTTTCTTTTCTTCATAGGTGCCTTCCCATCTAGATTAGATCAGGTGGCCCTGCTATCCACTGCCATAGCACTGTGTGCCTTTCTTCCTGTCATAATACTAGTAATTTTATGTTTATTTGAAATTTTCATGAGTAAAATGACTATGTCTTCTTTTTTCATGCTCATGATATAACAAGAATTCAGTCAGGGGTAATATTCAAAATAGTTAGCAATTGGTCTGGCACAGGCGTTAATCAATTAGAATGGATGCTGCCTTGGACACCACATTGTATACCAACAGAATATCAGCTCAGCACCTGGCATGTGCTGGAGAACTTAACAGGTCACAAGTAAATCTTAAATAAATAGATGGATGAATGAGTTAACTCATTCACTGGATAAGACCTATCCTCCATCCAGTTCCAAATCATTACTTTCATTATATTCAATCAATCATGTAATGGAATCCCTACAAAGAAGGCACTTTGTTAATTGTTTAGGGTAATTAATGCAGAAGGGAAAAGGAAAGAATAGAAAGTTAAAAAGATATAATCCATGCCTTCAAGATGCTTTTGGTCTAGTGGTAAAGAAGATATCTTCATAAATAATGTTAGAACAAAGTAAAAATGAAAAGTAATGGTGGTTTACTTTTGGGGACAGCTGAAATTCAAAAGTAGATCTGTTGGATTTCAAAGGCCTGTCCATCTCATTTTATAAAGCATGGGCTTTGGAATTCCATACACCCAGGTTTGAATATAAGCTCCAGCATTACCTGGTTGGTTAGGTAACATTGGGAACGTCATTAAACCATTTTTAGTCTCAGTTTTCTTGTTTAAAATGTGGGTAATAGTACTTACCTCTCAGAGATAGTATGAATTTTAAATATGACCGTGTTATAAAATATTTAGCATAAAACCTATAAATACATAATGCTATGCTATACAAATACCATAAACATATATTAGATTCTCATTAGAGATTAATCCTTATTTTGTAATAAATGCATCTAAGTCAATATCCATAATGTTTTACTCTTTTGCTGGGCTTATAATACTGTAGCATCTATAATTGATAAACCCCTTTTCATGTTTTTTAGCAATTGATGATCAGATCTTCCTAATTTTATTGCTTAATCAAATCTGTTTAATCTAATATTTTAAAGTATTTTATTCTTACTTAATTTATTAAAGTATATATTTTTAGGTGTACGGTTCTATAACTTTTGATAAACACTTAAATTTATGTAATCACCGCTAAAATCAATGAAGATAGAGAATATTTTCCTCATTCCAAAAGTTCTCTCATATCTGTTTGTGATCCAACCCCTCTTGCAATCCCCCAGCTCCTGGCAATCACTGTTCTGATTTCTGTCCCTAACGTTTTCCCATTTCTATAAGGTCATATTAAAGGAATCATGCAATATACAGTCTTTTGAGTCTGTTTTCTTTGAGTTAACATAATTCATTTAAGTGTCATCCATGTTGCCATGTACATAATAGTTCATTTTTTATATTACAGAAAAGCATTGCATTGTGTGGGTGTACAATTTGTTTATTAATTAATTAGCTGATGGACATTTGGTTTGTTTCCAGCTTTTGATGATTGTGGATAAAGATGCTGTGAACATTTGTATACACATGTTGTACAAAGATTATTTTTCATTTCTCTTGGGTAAATGCCTAGAAGTAGGATTGCTGGGTTTATGGTAAATTTATGCTTAACTTTGTAAGAAACTGCCAAACTGTTTTCACAGAGTGGTTGTACCATTTCTCAACCCTATTAGCAGTGTGTATGAATTATGATTGTTTTACATCCTCATCGACATTTGGTATTGTCATTTGTTATTGTTGTTGAATCATTTTAATGTAGGTAGTGGCATCTCATTGTGGTTTTAATTTTCTTTTACATTTTAATCTAAAATATTTCAAATTTTCAGATAGGTCTCTATAGCTTTAATATATTAATTTAGTGTCAAATAATATCACCATTGTAAAACTTGTGGATGAATTTAACAATTCCTTCTTCCAGGTATATCCATCACTGTTCACATTATGATTAAGTTTTGTATTGAGCTTCCTTTATGCTATTATAGTTTTTCCCCAGTAGATGGCAACTGCTCAATTGTTTAGAACTGCCAAGTAGCTAAAAAGAAGAAACTAGTATAATAAAAGAATAGAGTCAGGCTATGAATTGTGAAGTGCTTTACTCCATGATTGTAAAAAGAAAAAAAAAAATGACAACACTTCATTGACTGCCAAGAGTTCATCGTAGCCTAATGTGTGTGCTTTCTAAGTAATTTCAATCTAAGTTTGGAACAACCAAATGTGGATGGAGCAAAGCATATAAAAATACAAAACGAGGTGTCTTTCGTACATACATAAATGACATATAGCAAGCAAATACTTTGTAGCAAACATCATTCAGAAACTTCATCTAGTTTATTTAGACAGTATATACTTTTCAAGAATATTCTTCAAAATACAGACATTTATAAGTTTTGTGATACCAACCTGATATATTTTCCGGAATAACTGCAGGTAAACTGAGAAGTTAGTTAAGGTTAGTTACGGTTGATTTGTTTTTTTCTGTTATTTTAGACCACATAGGACCCCTCCTAAGCTGATTTCATTCATTAAGCAAATGTTTACTAAGTTCCTATTATGTCCCGAACTTTATGCTAGGCATTAGGAATACTAAGAGGGAAAACACCTTATACACGATAATAATAATAATAATAATAAAATAATAATAGAAATGATCCTTTAAGTGCCAGGAAATATTTTATGACATTTGTAAACATTATCCTACTTAATCCTTATTACCACAGTGTTATGAGATATTATTTTCCCTATTATACGGATGTGGAGACTGAGCCTCTGTGCCAACTGGGATAACTACAGTTGAGACAAAAAATGGTTTCAAGGAGTACTTAGGTTTAGAATGGGCTGGAGATGTCACCCCAGTCACTATTTGCAGCCATGTAGCATGGAAGGAAAGCAGATATTTCCATGCTCTGGGTAACACTCAGCAGTTGCCAGACTCCAAGCCTACCCACAGCTTTTATGGTGATCACAGAAGAGAAGTGGCAGAAAGCAATGTCTAAGCCAGAGCCTGGTTGGAGGACAGACTTAAGACGGAAGGGATAGATCTGAAGCCCCAGGAGGAGTAAAGATAGAGCCAAGCCATCAAGCTCTAACCATGCTAAAAGAAGATGCTTTGGGAGTATGAATATCAGCCACATTCTTCAGCTGTAGATATCAGCATGATTCCTAGAAACAAGACAAGAAATACTTCTGTGGATACCTACAAAGCCCCAGAGGTCACAGACACATACATGTAGCCCACATGCTCACTGCCATCATCATGAGGACAGGTAAACTTCTCCCTACCCCCAGATACTATCTGGGGTGGATTAGGAGGTTTAGGAGGGAAAGAGACAAACTTTTGAGAGGAGAGAAATATAACTCGATTTAATATTTATCCCAAATGATATTGCTTTAAATATATTACCATACACCTTAAGTTCTTAACCTTTTGGGAATCAAAGATGACTGTGAGAATCTATTAAAATGTATAAATATTCTTTCCCACTGACTCCCCACCGACCAACCTACGCGCCTACACGTGCACTCTCTTTCCCACTAACATACCACCCCCGCAACACGCACGTTAAAATTAGTAATTCAAAAAAATTTCATATATCTCTACAGGGCTTAGTGATTAATTGAGGCTCCTCATCTCCTTGAATCCCAGGCTAAGAAGCCCTAGTAGTGGAAATGGCACTAGACTTGAGTTTTGACTCAGTCATTTGCCATCCTGGGACCTTGGATAAATTAACTCTTCTCTCTGAATCTCAGGTTTCTCACTGTGTTTGTTGAATGGCTATTAAATGGAGAAATGGGATAGGAATGGCTATATAGGGTGTCCAAAAAGTTGCCATACATAGGGAAAGTGGGAAATTGTAGCTTAATGTACCATTTGTACTCGCCATCAAATTGGTACTAACTGATCAACACTAGGTTGATCACATGGCAGAAATACCCTCTAGGGATTAGGGGGATGGGGGGACAAATCTACAACTAAAGGACACGGGGAGCACTAAAGGGAGGGAAG
>NW_012141636.1:2414199-2419025 GCF_000956105.1 Propithecus coquereli
ACTTTTGGGACGCCCTCTATAATTAAAAAAGTATCATCTATATAATCTCCTTTGCAAAATTTTATGATATATGTATCTATTTATAGTCCTATGTGACCCTATATAGTTATTTCAGATCTGTAATCAATCAGTTTTTATTTTCCCTTTGAGAGTTTCCCCCTTTTTCTGTGTCCCATCAGCATCAGCATGCTTCTGGGGCAGTCCTCATTCTCACACATGGGGAGCTGCAGTAGCATGCTACAGTATCTTGCCGTTTCAACTCTTATTCCTTAGTGTTTATAAAGCAACTACTCTCAACCCAATGCTTCTTGCTGTAATTCTCCTGCCTAAAAATCTATCAAGGCTTTCAATTGCATAAGAGATCACATCTAAAACCTAGTAGTCAAAGCATTTTTTAAAAATCTATTTATCTTATCCTGCTTAATCAATCTTACCTCTCTAGCGCTAGTCAGCTAAATCTTACCACTAAGAGAAAGCTCCCATAGGAGTTAAGATGGTGATGATTTGGAGTCCTTGGATCATCCACTTACTAGCTATTTTCATCTTGGGCAAAGCACAGAGCACTTATTCTATCAAGGCCTTAGTTTTCTTAACTCTTAAATGAAGTAGCTGTGCTAGACAATTTCTCAGATCCCTTCTAGCTGTGATATTCTTTAGCTCCATGACCCAGCGCCCCTTAAATGCCACGTTCGCTCCTACTCCGAATCCTTTCTCTCTATGCTCTCCTGCAGTGTCCTTTCTACCAGATCAAGCATTTTCTGTTCTCCAAGGTGCAATTTATGCACCCTCTCATCCCTGAAATCTTCCCAACTCCTCAGCTTATGAGAATCATTTCCTTCTCTGAGTTCTCCTGACATCTAAATTCTGCACTAACAAATAAAGGTATGTTACATTGATATAACACTATAGCATTTATAGGTGTTAACATGCAATACTTCACCGAAGTCTCTCAAAAGCACTGTAAGGTAATTGCTATTTCTACTCGAATTCAGAGAAGCTAAGTGACCAGCCTAAAAATTCTCAGCTGTAATGCCACTGACCTAGAGCCAGAATTAAAGCCCAATTTCTATTTCAAAGTTTTCCTCCATACATGTTCAACATGTCAAGGAATCATCTGTATCTGTATGTTTCACACATTCAGTTATGATTTAATTCATTAAATATGTTTTAAGCCCCCACTACATGCAATCTGCTTAGGTATATGGCTAAAGAAAATGGGGAGCAGTAAAGTTTCCTATTATATACTCATAATTCTTTTATTTTCTAGTAACCGTTAACAATGAACATAGAGAATAAAATAAGAACACTGATTATGGAGTCGAAACTACGTGGGTTCTCTTTCTTTCATATTTTTCTCTCTCTTCCTCTCTCTGTCTCTCTCCTTTCTATCAAGAAAAATTTCAAATACATTAAAAGAAGAGAGCATATCATACACTTCCACATACCCCTTCACTCAGCTTCAACAATGATCGACACAGAATCAACTTTATTTCATCTATACTCCTAACCACTCCCTCAGATTATTTTGAAGCAAAATCAGACATTATTTTACTTCTTCTTGAATATTTTGGTAAGAAGATCTAAATATAAGGACTCTCTTTTTAACATAACTCCAAGACCAACACAAATTCTTTAAAATTATCAAATAACTAAATAAGATTCAAATTTTAAAAGTTTGTTCAAAAGGCTGATCTCATAGAAGTAGAGAGCAAAATGGTGATTACCAGGGGTCGGGGTAACTGGAGGGGGCGATTGGGTAGATATTGGGCAAAGAATACAAAATTTCAGTTAGATAGTAGGAATAAGTTCAAGAGATCTATTCTACAACATGATGATTATAGTCAATAATATATTGTATTTTTGAAAAATGCTAAAATGCTAAGAGTATGGGTATAAAGTTTTCTCATCAAAAAAATAACTATGTGAGGTCATGCATATGTTAATTAGTTACAATTAGTCATTCCACAATGTATATATACTTCAAAACATCATGTTATATACAGTAAATCCATACAATTTTATGTCAGTTTATAAATAAATTTATGCTAAGAAAAAAAAGTTTGTTTAAATCAGTATTCAAAACAAGTCCATACATGGGTTGTATGTCTCTGTTGTCTCTTTTAATCTATAGGATCTCCCTCTCTCTCTCTTATTCTCATTCTGTCCCTTTGAAATTTGTTAAACATTTTTTTAAAAGATTGTTTTCCCCGTAGTGCTTCTGACATCCTAGAATATTCTAATTGCTAATCTCATTCACATTGTCCTCTGCGTCTCCCATGAAATGAAAGTTAAATCTAGAGACCTGGTCATGGCATCCTCCAAATCTAATAATGAAATGATTTTTAAGTAATGTCATTTTGAAATCATGATTTAAATATATTTAATGTGATTAACCCATTACAATTATTATTCTTATTGATACTCAGATTCTTACTTTAACCAGTGGAAGCTAGTGAGTGGCTTTTGAATCCTTTTAACGTGACACTTCATATCTTGGTAGATAGTTTACTTGCTCTCTGACATAACAAAATATTCCAAGTTTATATTGTATTTTCCCTATCTCAGATTTAGAAGCAGTCTTTTCCTTGGAAATCAGATTTTTTCAAGAAGTTCTGACTCCTTTCATTAGGAAATGGCATTTAGAAACCACACTGGAGGCACTAGAGATGTTCATAGCTACTAAGCTGTCACTATTTCTAGCTCTTTTAAGTGGACAAAACCAGGAAATACTCTTTATTTAAAAGATAAAGTACACCTTCATCATGACTCATTCTGAATTTACAATTCAAATTTTACTTAATTGTATCAATCTTACAAGGACTTCAGTTTTTATCCCAGCTTTACCAGTTAACCTGCAGAACAGGGCTAACTACGCTAAGCCCTCAATTGTGTACCTGAAAAGTGCAAAAAATAAAACCGGCTTCACACTGAGCACTCGTAAGAAGATATTTGGTTTATACTGACTATGTAGAAAACACTGAAATACCATAAACCACT
Source organism: Propithecus coquereli (assembly GCF_000956105.1). NCBI lineage: Eukaryota > Metazoa > Chordata > Mammalia > Primates > Indriidae > Propithecus > Propithecus coquereli. Next base: position 2,417,197 of record NW_012141636.1, read on the forward strand.
GACGTCATTTGGAGCTCATCATTAGGCTTTATTATACATAAAGTGGGAATTCTTAATTCCAAGCTGGGACATTCCAAAAGTTACTAATTATATATAGCTAGAAAGGACTACTAGAAACTACAGTATGATTTATAGTTTCATCACAAGCTTCTGAAGTAGAGCACTGCACTTCCATTACTCTGTTCTGCCTTCCTTCCAGTCATGTAAACATTGGCTTCCTGAAGAAGGCATCAACTCCATTTTTGGGCCGTCTTCATGTGGGATCCAAATGAAACCAGACATATCTCTTCTGAAGTATTCCTCCTCTTGATCTGGGCTGTCTCAGTTGAATATTTCCACTGCAGCAGCAATAAGGCAGAGAGTTGCAGAAAATACTCAAAAGAACTACTGTAGCCACAGTGTTAACCGGCAATATAAATCTCTCTGGGACACCGCCTGCCTATGTTCAGAAAGATAGGCAAAGCTCTCCTCTTTGTCTAGACCTTCCTTTAATTAGGGCCCAGGGGGCCAGGAAAATTATCTGAAGTAAGTCCTGGTACTGCTCTGGCTTTTGAAAAGTAATGGCTTTGGTGGAGAAGAAGTGTTTTTAAAAATTCAGATCTCTTAACTAGGAAGCCAAACCAATCCAATTAGAGCATCTGAGCACTGAGATGTTCACTAATGAGACTCAAGGAACCAACATAGGAGAAATGGTTTTTTGCACTAGGCACCATCGGGCTGCCTTCAATGTGGCCCACATTTGCTCAAACCTGTACCCCTGGAGCAGAGCCATATCCCTTTTCTAGACTGACACTCAGCAAGCTTCTCTCGTGAGTTTTCCATTGGGAGGTTCCTCCATTTTCCATTGCTACTGCATCAGTCTCCATTGTTCTCTTTTTCTCCACTCACTCCCTCATGTGGGGTGCTTCAGATTCCCATGTTTGAATTTTGTTTTTACTCATGTCCTACTCTAGCCAGATGCAATTACTTGTTCTGTACCTCTGTGCCTTTGCACATGCTGTTTGTTCTTCATAGAAGTCTTTCCTTCTCTAAATAATTCTTCTTTCTAAATTTCCATAGCTCTGCTACAAAGTTTTTCTAAATCCTTCTTTCTACTCCATCTCTACCATGAGGAGGAAATAAATGCTCACTCCCTCTGTCCCACCTCTTTACCTAATACATACCTCTATCACCTCACTTAGTATGGTAATTATGTACCTGTATGTATATTTCCTCTATAATATTCTGAGCCTCATGAGAAAAGAAAATATGCCTAATACATATTCCCAGTTCCTATCTTAGCTCCTGGTACATCATAGGACATTCATGAATGTTTGAAGCCTCTCATGAGTGAGAGATAAATTACAGAACATCTGATAAACTAATAGTAGAGGTTCATTAAAGATTCTGTGGGAATATAGAGATGGAAGAAATTACATCTAGCTCCACAAGACATGACTGACTGACTTCTAGATGTTGGGTCATCCCAATGAAGTAGCCAGCAGATGAAAACTAAACACAACAACAAAAAAGATGGGCCACAAATAATGGGGGTCTTTCCACATCACACTTCTCATTTTCTCTGCTGAGAGAGATTCGAGAGCAAAAAGCCTCCCATCCAACCTATAATCTGTGATCAACATCCAGAATGTTACCTAAAGCACAATAGGTTCCCAAAAGCTACTTACTGAATAAATATATACATGAGGTAGGTGTATACCACTTTCAGAAATGCCTCTCTCACTGTGACCTAATATTATCAACAAGAGTTATAACATACATGCATATTGTCTTGGGTTATTTGCCATATAGACACTCATACTTTTGAGTGCATTTTCTCTCTTTCATTT
>NW_012141636.1:2419083-2505995 GCF_000956105.1 Propithecus coquereli
TCAACAAGAGTTATAACATACATGCATATTGTCTCTTCTGAGGAGTGGGATAGCATGATGAGGTCTTTTACTTTCCACAGCATATTTGTCTGTGCTGTTTGAATCCTAACAAGCCTATATTTTATAACATATATAAACTGTTTCCCTCCACTATTTATGTATATTTCCTATAAATATAGATTTATAGGTGTGTGTTATTAATTAAATAATATAGTTCTAATGTGATTATTTGATTATCTCCCCTACTACTGTGAAACCTCCATGAGCAAGGGAAAGTTGTCACTGTTTTGTTGAATATTTTTGTTTCTCAATCACCCAGCAGAATCCCAGAAACAGAGATATCACACAATAAAATATGTTGAATCAACAAATAAAGCATCAAAGTTTTCATATCTGATCAGCCTGGGTTTCCTCCTATTGTGGTCCTTTCCCGGCCCTGTTACAGAGATCTCAGGGTGACTCAGGCAGCTCTGTTTTCCTCACTGTGACCAGAATGGAAGATGGTGCTATCAAATAGAGTTTTCTAAGTCCAGAATGAACTCAGCCCTGTACCTTGTCTACAAAATCACCCAGAAGATAATGTGGAGAGTGAAACAAAGAGAGACACATAAAAGAAATAATCTTGGCACAATACCTTGCATATCAATTCTTCGTGTCCTTGTTTCTGAACTCTCCTGTAAGATGGAGACCTACAAACTAAAGCCTTTTTCATGATGACTATTGCAGCATGTTCTGACTCTCATTGCCTTTCCTGGAATTTCTGACGGGACTGCTAATATCCAGCCTGCAGTTTCACCCACCTCTCAGGCTTTCTTATGGTGGCTGCAGTGATCCTTTCCCAAAGTCATGTAAAGCACTCAAAAAACTCCCTTAAGTCTCATCTACTGTTTATCAAAGTCTGTTAAAGAGCATCAAGGCAATAGGTGAGTAAGCATTTTAGGAAAAGGCTTTATTTTCAATCCCTTATCAATTTCTCAAATCCAGAGGAAAAATGTTTTTCAGAATCTTTTTTTCTTTGTACTTTTTTCCCCTTCTCAATTTCACCTGTCATACTGAACTATAAAGTGTTAAATCCAAAGGTTTCCAAAAAACATTTTAGTGATAGTTTTTTCTTGCCCAGGCTTCTCTGTCCTATTCCTATCATCCTGCTTTCTAATTTTGATCTCTATTTTCATCTTTCTTTCTATTTTAAAACAGTAATAGTAATAAATAATATCTAATATCTTAAAATCAGTATCTATCTGAATATTGGTTAATAATACTTTTCATTTGCATATGTTTTATAAAAAGCTCTTTCACACATCTTGTCCGAATCTCAAAATACCTCTGTAGGATAAACAGTGCATAAAATAGACAGCCAGTCAATACCACACAATCTAGTCTGATGAAGTGAATGTATTACTCTTGCCAAAGGAATATGTTTACCCTATGTTGAGTAGAGACTGAAATTTTACAAAGCTGTATCTACAAAATTGAATAATAGAGTAAGAACCAACATATAGCAACATAAAAGATAGCTTTAGAAATTTTAGAAGAGAAATACAGGTGACTCAACAATTACTTTCTCTCCACTGTAAGAGTGTAACAGAATTTATATATATTCACTGTAAATATAGATTTATAGGTGTATGTATATTATTTTTAAAATGCACAATATTCATGTAAAAATGATTTTAAAGATAATGTTTCAAAATGCAGTGCTCAGAGCCTCTAAAGTTTTAAATTAGGTAATTATAAAATTTAAGACTTTTTAGCTAGAAATGGCATGCTATAATTAAGAATAACTTAATAAAATATTATTTTATACCTGACACTTTTCAAAATGACAAATTAAGAGAGGAATCATGCCCTTGTTTTGCAGATAAGGATGGTAAGTCTAAGGTTGATGTCCAAGACCACAGAACTGGCAAGTGGAAGGCCAAGATCTAAAAACCATGTCTTCTGACTCACAGTCCGACATATTTTTCCACAACCTTTAATAAGGTATAATAGACTATTATAGTCGGTATACCAAAAAAACACTATTGACATCTGCAATTTGTCAAATTTATGGGTTAAGATTCTTTAGTCAATATGACTGTATTAAGCCATGGAAAAAGTTATAACTGACAAATAGATTTTAACAACTTTATACATAGGATATTTTTAAAAGTTATTTTTACTAATCTTCAAATTTTTTCTAACTTTAATGAGGTCGAAAAATGACGTGTTTAGAGAGGTTAGAGAATTTATAGGAGAGTCCCTATTGAACATACGTGACTTCCCAGGAGCATTTTTGCCACCACTTGGGGGTGTAGTGTTCCTAATAAGCACTTTGCAGGAATTCTGAGCAGCTCAGAACAAGCAAGTCTGTGGAGTGGACGGCAGACCTGGGTTTTACGTGCCAGGACAAAGTAGTTTGTCTTATCTACACTGAGTGTAAGGCCTGGCGATAGTAGTCAGTCTAAATTCATCCTCCAACTATCTCCAATATGAAATTGTCTTCGTGATATTAATTTGCCTAAATTATTCAATCTCAGAAAATACCTCACTATGTATGAGCTATCCCGTGTGGGGCAGTAATTTCACCAAAAGCAGCCATGTTAGTATGTGCCATGCTACATTCTCCAGTCCAAGGAGGTGAATAGAAATTTGCTTATTTAAGCAAAAGTCACTTTTGACATTGGAATTACTGTGAGATAATTGACCCTGATGGAAGCTGCATCCTCCAGACAAAAGCAAATCATGAGAGCCAAGGTCAATTGTATTAATGCCCACAGTGAAAAGAGCAACTGTGATTGTCATAAGATACAATATAAAAATAACGTAAGTATAAAAATACTTAAAGTTTTAAATGGCTGAAGCTTTCAAATTACATTGCAGTGACACAGATCCGATATGGTTTAATTAAAACAAAATTATCACAATGACCATTCATAATGATCAGAAAGGTTACTAATAGTGGACAAATTTGGTATTGAGAACAAATCAAAAGAATTTCCCATGTACTCTGTTACATCTGCTTATGCAGGTTTTCTGCTTCTACATCTGTACACAGCGTATTTCTTAAAAACTGGCCAGTCGAAAAATCAGTTCTTGAGTTTATGTTGGTCATTTTAGGTGAATCATTAACTCTTTCCATAACATAGGTACAATTTAATGTTTTAGAAATGAGGAAGCATAGCTTAATTTTAGTGAAAAAAAGCATGAGCTTTGAAATCAGGTAGACCCAAGTTGGAATCCTGGGTTTACCACGTACTAATTGTACAACTTAACTGAATAATCTCTCTGTGTCTATAGTATCCTCAAAGGAAACAATAGAAAATTTAAATGGGTTTCTGAAGATAATTTAATGAAAGGAGGTATGGGTATTTTAATAGAATAAATAAGCAATAATGAGGCACTCAGAGACTCAAGAGCAGGAACAAGAAGACTTTACTTCCCCCAGGGCTTAGGACAAGAGGGAAGAAATAAAGAATCAGAGTCTAATGAGAGCTACAGCCTTGAAAGAAGTATGCCTGGCAGGAGCTACAGTTATGGAGTGACCACTTATGGCCAAGACTATGGCAGGAAATAAATACCATGGCTTTTTCCTTCTCTCAACTTCTGATCTCTTGAAGGGGTCACCCTTCGGTCAAACCCTAACAGACAACCAGAAATAAACTAGCAAGCCCTTGGTGGGGCAGTCAACAGTGGTCAGTCCTTAGGCACTGAGAAGGGCAGAGATGAGCAAAGAATTGTTCTGGGTTAAGGAGATGCAAGCAGATAAAAGCAGCTTACTCCCTTTGTCTCTTTTTCCTCATTTGTAAATGGGGATATGAATAAACTCTTGTTCAATAAAATTGCCATAAAGATGAAGTGAAATATACATAAAGGAGATAATGTAGTGCACATCATATCCTAGATGCTCAAAGAATAGCACTTATTTTATTTTTAACAGTAATTAATCATTGCGGAAGTAAATGTATATTCTCTTTTAAAGGCCAGCAACCATCCAACAATTTATCCCCCAGGAGGTATCTTGTGTCTTCTTTAAAGGATGATTTTCTTTCTTCTTTGCAAAAAGGTGAGACCATGAACAGAGAGCATTATAAAATTAAATTCTCTAATGCTGTGAATCATGTGCCTCCTTGAGCTTGGATATAAGTGTCCTGAAAATACAGTCAGTTATTTATTTCAGACCAGTACAAGCGTGCTCAGAGAGCGAGTGAGCAATGATGCAGACTTGGAATTCTAAACATATTGTACCTTACACTCTACCACTGTCCTATGAAATATCTCAAATGACACTAATTCCAGGAGAAGCAAAAGCTTGCCTTTTTGAGGATATTAATATGCCTTTACATTTAAAGATATTGATAATCATCAAACACATTGAAGTTTGGCAGAGTGATGTGCTGCACAGGTCTGCCCCAATCATTCCATAAAGTAGTCCGCACCATCCTAAGCATTTTCTGCCACATCTCCAGCTTTTATTGTCTTTAAGGTATGTTTCTCTATCTAAAATCGTATTGACACCTTCATGAGAACAGAGACTGAGGCTATCTTATGCTCGTTTATGTCTAGCATTTCCTACAACAGAGCCTGATAGTAGAAATTACTAAATGAACATACACATACACAGAAATGCATGCACACAAAAGTGGCTGATGTGAGAATTAGACGACATGATATACTGCAACCACTTTGAAATAGGCACTTAAATATGGTAGCAATTATTATTGTTGTTTTCATTATTATAGCTACTATTAAGAATAATGGCAAAGTGGTACACACATGGTTAATATTATAGTGATGATGGATATTATTATTTTCCAAATTGACTGATTCTTGGTCATACATGACTGTACTCAGGAGAAGATTGGCAGTTTTTGTATTCAGACTGTGATTACTGCCAATTTTATGTTTACAGTGACATTGCCAGCCAGAATTTGTAGCTTGAAATGATATCTCTCAAACAGTAGTGACAATAATGTCCCAGATCCCAGGACAAAAATGCCAAATGCTGAATACCAAGTACTAAACAAATAATAAAAGAGAAACCTATATACTTTTACTTCCAGGAAGATGAAGTAGAGGTGATTCTCTCAATTTTTCCTATTAAGTACAAATAAAACCCCTGGGAATTATATATAAAACAAATATAAGAAAACTCTAAAAGGTGGAAAGAAGCAGGAAGACCAGCTAGTGACCTAGGGACCCGAGGAATGACATAGTGGTGAGTTCTCTGGGTTTTCATTTGCTTCATATATTCCACAGTTGGGGCCATTCTCCTAGTTTCACATCATTTGATGAAGATGGAGGTTATTAAAAAGAAAAATACAGGAGATTCTGAATCATATTTCTCCTCCTAATGATTATATGTAGATACACGACTGATAGGCTTATAATTCATTCACTCATTTATGTATTCATTTAAAAAATATGTACTGTATGCCTATTCTCTGATAGAAACTATGCCAGGTCACAGATATACAAATTTGAATAAGACACAAATTCCTCCTTTTAAGGAGTTCAGAATCTAATATGAGAGACAGATTTTTTTAAACTGTCAATTTTAGAACAATGTAGACATTGACATTGTTCAGGAGCTATGAACAGAGTATCATATAAAGATAAAGTGAGTGGGGAATCTAACCTGGCTTGGGACAAGGGTGTCATGCAATGCTCCTGGAGAACATGACACCAGAACTGAGCCTATTTATATTTCCAGTCATTCCCTATTTACCATGCATCAGTCATTATTCTAGGTTAAGATATAGATAAAAGCATTTCAGGCACTGAAGACCAAAACAGCATAATCTGGGCAAACATGACCAAGCATGATCCAGTGGTACCTCAAATTAATATTTATTAAATTGAGTTGAATTAAATTAAATAGTGGTAATCTAATAGAAATTTAATTAAATCTTTCTCATGCTGTGAAAAAGAGGCTTAAGACTTGGGACTCCAGGTAAATGAAATGTAACTATAAAATACTGAAAATGGCTCAAATTTATAAGCTCTCAAATACACTCATATACAGTATCACATATTTATAGCCACATACACTGTGGACTGATGCCTGATATCAGAGAGGAGTCTGCAACTAACTTACAATGCACAGAGAATAGCACTTGATGCTTCTGTGTGCACAATAAAATTTTAAAAAGCTTCAGATTGCTTAGCTTTGTGCACAGATTGCACTGTTCACTAAAATGCTCAAATTAGTTACGCAAATCCTGTGCCATGTGATACGTCTCCACCATATGTGACTAGTTACCATAGCAGTCAGCTTAAGCGCATATTTTCCATAGCAACCTAGGAATCTTTACCATACAGAGACCTAAGTGAGACGGAATTGAAAGCAATTCCACAAGTAATATGAAATATAAATTTTGGCAACGTCCCCCGAATCCTTCTTTAAAACTACATTACTTAGCATTGACTTTTAAATGCTACAGCCCCTGGGTGGTTCTCTTTTAGACTATATCAGCACCTCTTCCCTGTTGGAAATGTGAAACTCTTTGAGAACACATAACATTTATGATTTAGAGGCATAAAGGGGAATTTTTATCCAGGCTCATTCTAGAGAGTGGGTGAATTTTCCTCCTTCTACAATGTGGAAGAATTAAAACAAGGGGTTAAGACCAAGTAGTGGTATCTGGATACAATCTGCAAATTGAAGTTCCACATGGTGGTATGACATATTTGTCGCTTTCATTGGCTCAGTGTGTTTTCATAACTTCCTGCCCCAGACTACAAGGGTGGTATCAAACTGAGCTGGAATTTTCCCTTGTCTTCTTGGTCTTTTGAGAGCAGTTATCCATCCAGTTACATTAATCTCATTCTTGACATTTATTAGGAAGACTGTTTATCCTTAAAAGGTTGCTGGAATCATTGGTATACATGTATATGGTGAGAATGTATACATGAGAAACAGGATTCTAGAAGTTTCATTCATTTATTTTGGGCTTAATCTTTATAAAAAATCAAGCATATCTATACACAAATACAAGCCCAAGGAGTGGTCCTGGTATTGGAGCTAAATTTACTTGTGGGTAACATTACCAGTTGCTGTCCTTGCTTGAGCACTCATATGCCGGGCACTGTGTTAGCCCTCTAGATCCATTATAATGAAACTTCACAGCAACCCTGTGAGAAGTGGCAGACTATCTGCATTTCCCAGAGGAGATAACTGAAGTACAGAGAAAATAATTAATAACACTCACATATACACATACCAAGCTACCTGACTAGAACATAATGGAACTAAGATTAAAATCCATGTTTGTCTACTCGAAGAACTGAACTCTTTCCACTATTCTTCACAATGTAGGGAAAAAGAAAAAAGAAAAAGAGGGCTAAGGCTCAGAAGAAAGATCCCAATGTGGAACCCAAAGCTATGCTCCAGATCAACTGGGAATGCCTGAATGAGAATACCCAGTAGTAAAATAAAAGATAATGGGACAATCCTAGGCAGATCTCAGAATGATATAGAATTGGGCCTTCGGGGATGTTGTCCTCAGTTAAGCACTGGCTCCATCCATAGTTCTTCTGGATTCTTTACATATTGCATATTTGAACATTGTGAAGATATATAAGTCATCTAAGGCTGATCACAAACCTAACAGAAAACCTTTGTTATTTACTTTGGTACTCAGTATCCCAATGTTACTTCTCTTCTCCCGCTACATCTCCCACTGGAAGAGAACTGAACTTTTCTTGTTCTTCTATCATTTGGAAATAGGATGCTGCCCATTTCAGAGCCAGAAGCTGTAACAGAAAGGAAAAAAACATATTTTTCTTATTCCTGCACTATTTGTCTGCAGAGTATCCCCTTAGGAAAAACAGTCTGTTTGATCCCTAAAACATTGTTATGAAAAAGCAACCCCTTAAAATTCCACTGCTGTGTGTTTAGCAAAATGAGCTTGCAGATTTTTACATTTACTTCTCATATTCTAAGACTCCCCTCAAATGAATCTTGTAGCAGACTGCTAAGCTGTCTGCTAAGCTGGAAGAGAAGGGTCTCATTTCCTATGACCATCAATGTAATTAGTTGGAGACTGTGCCTAGGAGTCTCTGAACCTGTACCCAACATTTTGGCAAGTAGATGGTCAGACCAATGGAACAAGTGTGCCATGGAGAAAATCATTATCAGAAGCTCAAATCTCTCCTTTTAAAAGTGAATTGGTTATAAATTAGATGATAATCTAGGCTTTTCCTGCTCTGGATCTTTGGATTACAGACACCCATAGTCACCGTAGTGATCAATCCAAAAGAAAAATCTCACTGTGTCCCTCCGATGCTTAAGCCCATCAATGGCTCCCCATTACCTGTCTAACATGAGACTCCGTGACCCAGCCCTCTTGCCCCTCCAGCCTCCATTGTTCCCACTCTCTCCATGCCCTTCATGCTCTGAAGTACTAAATCACTTGCGATTCCCTCCATACATCACGCTGCTTCTCATCTTTGAACATGTGTTCATGTTTGTCCCTATGCTTAGAAGGACCTACCTCCCCACCTGCTGCATTTGTCTGACCAACTTCACTCATTCATTACTGTCACCCCTCCCTTCAGGTTGAGTTAGATACACCTTTTCTATGCTTCACAATACTCTTATGTGGCTATTCATCACACTTAACACCACTGTATTGCAATAATAACAACATTGAAAAATATTATTTCTTTAGTAAAATCCCTTGTAGTAAAAGATATCCTTTGGTTTTTAAAGAGACGCTTTAATAAGCCCACTTGCAACGTAAGTGCTTAGCCTGATGGGGCTGCTTTCTGGGAGACAAGCAGACAAGGGGTGTGCATGCTGAAGGAGAAGGAAGAGAAGACTTGGAAGAGGAAGAGGAGTATGAGGGAACCAGCACCAGAGGCAAAGGTGGAGAGGAAGACAGCAAGATAGCAAAATCTCATGATCTGAAATGTGACCTCGCTGTGACTATCCAGTTCATTAGCAAAGTTACTCAATTCTCAAATTGTTTGAAGGAAATAAAATTTGGGGCCAAACTGGGAAAAAAGCTTTGCTTTAATCTGCACTTACTGGGAGAGACATAGCCATGTGGATACAGAAACACTGGATGAGGTGGGAAGAAATGGAAAGTAAGTTAAAGAAACTAGAACAAAGTATGAGAAGAGTTTTTAACTGTCCCAGGCTATGGAATTGTGGTTCAATCAAAGTTTGACAACATGGCTTACGTAATTACATGAAACAGTTTTGCTTCCCTGGCCAGCCTGAGGAATTTTTACTTGCTGCATCACCAAGGCTATCTCAGTACCTGGCATATTGTAGATGTTCAATAATCATTAGGTAAATCAATATTATTCATATTCTATATGAATTGCTGGTTTAAAATAAATTTACAATAATGGCATTTTGAGAATTTTTTCCTGGACCCTAGAGATAGCTAGAGATGCCTTGTTTATTGAAAAGAATGTGAATTGAAAATTGAAAGCCTAAAAAAAAACTAAAGTCAATTTGCTGAGAAATTCATTAAATGATTTTCAAAGCCATATGTAAATGAATCTTGGTTTTTCTGCCCGAGGGCACACAACGATTATCGGGGAGAAATGCAGGGTCTCAGTTACGATGGGATGTTTCCCACATGTAGGGGTATCTGGAGATGTTGAACGTAGCGCACCACCCCATAGTGGGGACTCAAGCCAGCTCCTTCTCTCACCTTGAGCTGAAAGTGCATCCATGGCATTTTTCATGTATCAGGCTCCAATGTAGCAATTGTCCCAATAGGGACGACACTGGTATTGCCTGTTACTCTTTCAGTTTGCTGCAAATAGCTTTCAGTTTGCCCTGCCAGGATGCACCTGTTTGGGGTAAACACAAATGGATGAGGTAACACATCTCAACACAATTGTATTCTCTCAAAGCTCTGCATGGTAAAGAGAGGCACTATGGGGATCACCAGCTCATTTTGGATTACAAATGCAACACTTTTGTGAGTTGTTCCACACATGGTATAGCAACTGGAGCAAAGGGAACTTGATGTGATAGTAGGCTGAGTTTGATTTATTAAAGATGTAAAGGGGCTGCTCCAGAGCGAGGAGAGGAAGGGAATATCCAGTTACCATTTTATTGTTCCCATTTCTATTTCATCTGAAAGCGAAATTGGCCACTGAAAACCCTTAGAGCACAGATTGTTAAATACCTTCATCTGAGATCAAACATGGCCAAGAACCTTGATAAGTGTGGCCAGAGTTAGGATCCTGCACCTACCACAAATCACCAACATACACAAACACTTCTATTTTTGTCTTAAGGACCATTGAAAGCCAATGATTTTTTTCTGCTTTTCCTCATGGTTAAGTTTTCTTTTTCTGAAAATGGTCAAAGAATTTTGTGAATCACAGAATGGGAGATAATAGAAATGGCAGCTACCATTTTTTGAGCATTTACTGGGTGCTAGAATCTGTACTATGTCCTTTAAATATAGAATCTCTAATTCATACAATATCTCTGCAAGAAAGATGTTATTATACCCAATTTACCAAGAAGGAAAGTGAAGTCAGGTATCTTGCTTAAGATAACATAGCTAGGAAATAATGATGCTGGAACTAGAATAGAGATCTAACTGATATATTCAACAAATACAGCCAAATTGCCTCAGAAGTAAATGAAATAATATACATGAAAGCTCTTTGTAAACTGTAAATCAAAGGCAAAAAAATATAATGGAAAGGGAATTACTTTGTACCTAATTAGCTTATATACAACCATCATGGTCATTCTGTCCCTATGTGGTCTTTGCCAAGTCACCTAACCTTCCTAAGATTCAGTTTCTGCATGTGTAAAATAGGTATCTTAGTATCCATTTAATTACCTACTTTTCGTCACATTCTACTGCAGTAGAACTAGTGCCAGAGAATATTAGATAATGGATGTGAAAGTCGCTTGTAAACTGTAAAGCACCGTGCAAATGTGAGGTGCTCTTATTAAGGTGAAGAATTATAAATTATGGTATTCAGGGAAATCTAGGTCTTACACAAGGACAAAAGCTCTCTCTGATTGGTGTCTGATTTCCTGATTTCCTGAAATCATTTCAGTTGAAATATTTGAATATCCCCAAACAAACTGCTTTTCCATGCTGTCATCTTTTTAATATCAGTGCTGGTGAGAGATCTTGCAAAACAAAAGGGCCTTTCTGAGAGTGGAAAGCTAAGCTACCTATTCACCAAGGATCTAGGTCCTGAGAGAAAGAGCCCCTTTAGGCTTGGAGTAATGACTCATATTCCTTCTGTTTTTTTTTTTTTTTTTTTTAAATCCAAAGACAGGTCTAGATGTGTCAAGAATGAAAACTAACTAATGATACATATTCCTAAGCTTATATACTAAATTTGGAGGGTATTTTACAGGAAAGATCTATAAAATTTTTGTGGATTCCAGCCAGTAAATTCTGAATCTCAGGTTGACAAAGATGACCTCTGCCAGACACCTGTGGTAGTCTGTTCTTTATGAATGTAGGAGAGAATGATCATACTGTTCCACCCTTAGGTTAATGGCTGTTATGTATTTTCTACAGCGATTTTTTTAGTGAAGGTATAGCAGTGCTTTCAACCAGTAATGGGTTAAGACTATTACTCTGGCAAGGAGGTAACCTCAATTTGATTGTCACAGAAATAAATCATCTCCTGCTCAGATGTGAGGGATTTCCCTTGGAAAAGACATTTCTGAAACCAGAGGTAAGGTGAAAGAGGTGGGTGCTAATACAGGTAAATCTACGAGCAAACAATTCAGTGGGCAATATAGGATAGGTCATCTTCTTAGAATATTTACTTCTTTAAAACAATCATAACAATCAAATTTATGTATTAATATTAACATTACTACTAACCAACTCCCAGTGCCTCCCTCATCCTGAACCACAGTATTAATATATGCCAAGCAAATGATGAATACATGAATAAATAAATGAATTTTTCTAATAATCTAAACTGACCCCTTACCACTATTGAGCTCTGAAATATTTCTGTAATATTACATGATACTTCTCTATCAGTCAGGAGAATGACTTCAAGGCACATTGCAGAATTCAAAATCTTCCATATAGAGGACATTAACTGGCACGCATTCTGCCCTCAAGAAATTCTGTCTCTATTTATTATTCATCCAAGTTAATACTTTATTTCTTCTATGCCTAATGCCTAGCACCTACATACTCTGTAATTGTATATTGTTTTGAAATAGATATGCCCTGAATAAAGCTAAAGGATATTTTTTATTTTAGTTTTTTTTTTAATAAGAACATCTTTATGACTATTAAGTAAGCTAAAATTTCTGTTTTTTTTTTAATTTCAGGATATTATGAGGAGCACAAACATTATGGTTACACTTTATGTCTTTGCCTCACCCAAGCAAGGGTTAAAGGGATGCCCTTCCCCCCTACAATGCTCACCGTGTCCTTTAGTTGCGGGTTTAACCCCCAATCCCCCTAATCTCTGGAGAGTATTACTGCCATGTGAGCACCCTAGTGTTGATCAGTTAGTACGAATTTGATGGTGAGTACAAGTGGAGCCCATTCTTCCGATCTTGTGATGTCTCACTTTGGATAATGGGCTTAAGTTTAATCCAGGAAAGTATAAGAGGTGCTAGATCACTGTCGTTTCTTATGATTGAGTAATATTCCATTGTGTACATATACCAAATTTTAATAATCCACTCATGGATTGACAGGTACTTGGGTTGTTTCCACATCCTTGCAATAGTGAATTGTGCTGCCATGAACATTCGGGTGCACATGTCTTTATCATAGAATGTTTTGTGGTCTTTTGGGTAGATGCCTAATAGTGCTATTGCTGGATCGAATGGTATTTGTATTTTTAGTTCTTTGAGGTATCTCCAAATTCTTTTCCACAGAGGTTGCACTAATTTGCAGTCCCACCAGCAGTGTAAGAGTGTTCCTGTCTCTCTGCATCCTCGCCAGCATTTGTTGTTTTGGGATTTTTTGATAGAGGCCAATCTCACTGGGGTTAGGTGATATCTCATTGTGGTTTTGATTTGCATTTCTCTAATGATTAGAGATGTTGAGCATTTTTTTATATGTTTGCTGGCCATTATTCTGTCTTCTTTTGAAAAGTTTCTGTTCATTTCCCTTGCCCATTTGTTGATGGGGTTGTTTGATTTTTTCTTGTTGATTTTTTTGAGTTCTAGATAGATTCTTGTTATCAGCCCTTTATCAGATGTGTACAGAGCAAATATTTTCTCCCATTCTGTGGGCAGTCTATTCGCTCTAATGATAGTTTCTTTGGCAGTGCAGAAGCTTTTTAATTTGATTAGATCTCATTTATTTATTTTTGTTGCTGCAGTGATTGCTTTGGGGTTCTTCTTCAAGAATTCCTTGCCTAGGCTGATGTCTGAAAGGGTCTTCCCAACATCTTCTTTTAGAATTCTTAAGATTCCATGCATTAGGTTTAAGTCTGTTATCCATCTTGAAAAAATACAAACCCTCGAGTGAGTTTTTTCCCTCTCCTTCCCATTACTTTCTCATTTATTATTTCTAAGCCTTAGGCTTATAATATTAAGTAATCAATATTTACTTTCAATCAACATATCCAGTAAATATTTATTATATAATACTAGATGTATCATATAAATATACTAACAAAGCAGAAGTTCAGAAGCAGATTTACCATAAAGCTAATAAAGATTCCTCACTTGCGTGAACCCCTTACAAAGCCCTATACTTAATTTTATAATTATAATTTGTGTTTTTTTTCTTAAAGTTCTCACAAATTATAGAAAATTCAGGGCCATAAAAATTAGGTCCACCTCTACTGAAATTTTACTGTATGTTTTTATCCTATAAGGTACATGTTTTGTAGACACAGGACTTAAGAATTACAGAGGTAAATGACTTGCCCAATTCTCATCGTGAGTGGCAGACTAATGAATGAGCTGAGATCTTTCATCACTAAATCCAGGACTTTTTAAAAAACTATTTGTATAAATTAGGGGCATAGAAGTGCCATTTTGTTACATGAATATATAGCATAGTGGTGAAGTCTGGGCTTTTAGTATAACCATCACCAGAATAATGTACACATTAAGTAATTTCTCATCCCTCATTGCGCTCCCACCTTCTCACCCTTCTGAGTCTGCAGTATCTATTATTCTACACTCTATGTCCATACGTACACATTATTTAGCTCCCACTTATAAATGAGAACATGCAGTATTTGACTGTTTCTGAGTTCTTTCACTTAAGATAATGCACTCCAGTTTCACCCATATTGCTGCAAAAGATATGATTTCATTCTTTTTTATGGTTGAATAATATTGCAATACACACACACACACACACACACACACACCACGTTTTTTTTTTTTTTTACCAACAGCCAGAAAGAAGACAATACACCCCATTTTATTTATCCAATCTTCCATTGATGGACACTTAGGTTGATTCCATTATCTTTGCTATTGTGAATAGTGTAAAATAAACATACAAATGCATGTGTCTTTATTATATAATGATTTATTGCCCTTTGGGTATATATATATACACCCAGTAGTGGGATTGCTGGATCAAATGGAAGGTCTATTTTTAGTTCTTTGAGAAATCTTCATACTGTTTTCCTTAGAGGTTGTACTAATTTACATTCCCACCAACAGTGAATAAGCATTCCCTTTTCTCCACATTTTCTTCAACATCTGTTATTTTTTGACTTTTTTATAATAGCCATTCTGACTGGCACAAGATAATATCTCACTGTGATTTTAATTTGCATTTCTCTGATGATTAGTGATGTTGAGCATTTTTTCATATGCTTTTTGGCCACTTGGTTGTCTCCTTTGAATGTCCTTTGCCTATTTTTTAATGGGGTTATTTGTATATTTTTAGTTGTTGTTGTTGAGTTTTTGAGTTCCTTGTAAATGCTGGATATTAGTCCCCTGTCTGATTCATAGTTTGTAAATATTTTCTTCCATTTTACCAGTTGTCTGTTCATTCTGTTCATTATTTCTTTTTCTGTGCAGAAGCCTTTTAGTTTAAGTCCCATTTGTCTATTTTTGTTTGTGTTGCTTGTGCTTTTGAGATCTTAGTCATGAACTCTTTGCCCTAGACCAATGTCCAAAGAGTTTTCCCTAGGTTTTCTTTGAGTAAAGTTTCAGGTCTTAAATTTAAGTCTTTAGTCCATCTTCGGGTGATTTTTGCATATGGTGGGAGATAGGGTCCAGTTTCATTCTTATGCATATGGCAATCTAATTTTCCCAGCACCATTTATTGAAAAGGATGTCCTTTCCCCAGTGTATGTTTTTGCTGACTTTGTCAAAGATCAGTTGTCTGTAGATACATGGCTTTATTTCTGGGTTCTCTATTCTGTTCCATTGCTCTATGTATCTATTTTTATACCAGTACCATGCTGTGTTGGTTACTATAGCCTTGTAGTATAATTTGAGGTCAGGTAATGTGATGTCTCCAGCTTTGTTCTTTTTGATAGGATCACTTTGGCTATTCTGCTTTTGTTTGGTTTCATATGAATTTTAGGATTGTTTTTTTCTAATTCTGTGAAAAAAATGGCTTTGGCATTTTGATAGGTATTACACTGAATTTGTATATTTCTTTGAACAATGTAGTCATTTTAACAATATTAATTCTTCCAATCCATGAGCATGAAATGTTTTTCCATTTGTTTGTGTCATTTACAATTTCTTTCATCGGTGTTTTGTAGTTTTCCTTGTAGAAATCTTTCACCTCCTTGGTTAAATATATTTTTGGGTATTTTTTTTTTTTTTTGGTAGCTATTGTAAATGGGATTGCCTTCCTGATTTGGTTCTTAGTTTGGTCATTATTGGTGTATAGAAATGGTACTGATGTTTACACATTGATTTTGTATACTAAAAGTTTACTGAATTCAT
The DNA here is from genome assembly GCF_000956105.1 of Propithecus coquereli. Taxonomy (NCBI): domain Eukaryota; kingdom Metazoa; phylum Chordata; class Mammalia; order Primates; family Indriidae; genus Propithecus; species Propithecus coquereli. The sequence continues at coordinate 2,434,919 of NW_012141636.1, forward strand.
TTATCAAATCTAAGAGTTTTTTCAAGGAGTCTTTAGAGATTTCTATGTATAAGATCATATAGTCAGCCAACAGAGATAATTTGACTTCCTCTTTTCCAATTTGGATGCCCCTTATTTCTTTCTTTTGCCTGATTCTCTGGCTAGAACTTCAGGTACTATGTTGAAGAGGAGTGGTAAAAGTGGGCATTGTTCTGGTTCTTAGAGGGAATGCTTTTAACTTTTCCCCATTTAATATGATGGTGTCTGTGGGTTTTTCACATATCACCCTTATTATTTTTAGGTACATTCCTTCTATGCCTGGTTTGTTGAAGGGTTTTATCATAAAGGAATGCTGACTTTTACCAAATGCTTTCTCTCCTTCTATTGAGATGATCCTATGATTTTTGTCTTTAATTCTTTTTATGTTAAATGCAGGACTTTTTGATTCAGTCATAATGGTTTCTTCTCAGGTATGAAGGACACTGTCATATTCATGATCTCCAGGCAGTCCATTTTCATTATCACTGAGATCAACCACATATCTCACAGGTAGGCAGGTACTAACATATTTGAGTGCCCACTACTCACCAGGCACTCTACCGCAGTCTTCTCACACAAAAACATACTCTCTCACACTCTCTCACTCATGCATTCACACACACATATACACAAAATCTCTTTTGAGCCCCACAGAAATCTAGTGAATTTGCACGGAGAAGAGAAGCAAGCCTCCAAAAGGCTAACTTACTGGAAGTCTCATAAGTTAAAAGTGTGTGGTATTTAAACCTATATCTACCTGACTCTGAAATCTACTGTGTTTCTATTATGTAATGCTGCTTCTTCTTCCTGTGCCAAAATTGGGCAAGCTAGTCACCTCACAGATAAATCCAACTCTCCTAGGTCTTGGAAGACTGCCAGGGCTTCTAGTGCATGTCAATAGTGGTTTTTTCTTCAGTGACACTAAGAAGAAAAAAGCCATCACCAAGTCCTCATCAGATTCAAAAGTCACAGGTGAGTATCTGAGATATATAACATCACTCTAACAGTTCACCTACTGAAAGGGAGACTTTTTCATGCCTGTATCCCTGGCACTGTCAGGATTTCCTAGACAGTGGAGATAACCCGATAAAAACCTCACCCTATAATCCAAGCCTACTGTAATCCCCAGATCTACTCCTCAGATCCCAGATAAGATGAGCTGTCAACTAAATTACCTGTTGTCCTGCCAAAGAGCAGACTTTAATTTAACAGGAAGCCTCAGACAGTTGAGTTGCTGTCTCACTGGGGATGTTAGAAATGGTGATAGCACATGCCCAGATTTAGCCAAACGACATTGAAGCCCAGGAACTGAACATGACAGCAGCTGAATTCTATGGCCTCACAAGGGATCACACAGGGTGTGCACCACAATGATGGCAGAAAACCTGAATAGACCTCAGCACGATTACTGTATGGAATAGAGGTCTCCCGACACATCTAGAGACCTCTCTGGGTAAGTGACCACATAGTCTTCTTTGGAGATTTATGCATCTGCTACAAGGGTGGCCTCTGGGACACCTACTAAGAAGTCGCATTCTCAGGAAAGCAAGAACCATGGCATCCAGGGCAGAGTGCATCCTCAGACTAGGTCTAGAGCCTCTGCTCATTGTGGAATTAAGAGCACAGGGATATACCAAAAAGTTACAGATTTTGTTCAGAATAATTATTAAAGACAACTTCAATTAAAACCATTCTACAGGGCCAGGCACAGTGGCTCACACTTGTAATCCTAGTACTCTGTGAGTCCGAGGCAGGAGGATCATTTGAGCACAGGAGTTCGAGACCAGCCTGAGCAAGAGCAATACCCTATCTCTACTAAAAATAGAAAGAAATTAGCTAGACAACTAAAAATACATAGAAAAAATTAGCCAGACATGGTGGTGCATGCCTGTAGTCCCAGCTACTCGGGAGGCTGAGGCAGAAGGATTGCTTGAGCCCAGGAGTTTGAGGTTGCTGTGAGCTAGGCTGATGCCATGGCACTCTAGCCCAGGCAACAGAGCAAGACTCTGTCTCAAAAAAAAAAAAAAAAAAATTCTACAAATCACTGAAAATACAGCAAGACTTCCCTCTGTCTTCTACCCCAAAGATTAAAATCCAGGATTTTCAGATCCATTATCAGGGCTCAAGATAGTTTTAATTTAAAGACACAAAGCCATACAATGTATTCCTTTTCAATCACCTCCTTGTGGTGGCCTTAGTTCATAATGACCCTCACTTCTCAACTAAACTATAGTTACAGTCCCACAACCAATCTCCCTTTCTAGTTTCTTTCTCCTCTAGTTTATCTTCTATATTGCTACTGGAACACTTTTCTAAAGTGCACAGATAATCATGCCTCCCTCCCCTTAGAATATCTGTAGACTCTCTATTGCCTGAAGGATATAGTAAAAATCCCCTGGCCTCATGGACAATGCTTCTCACAAGCTTCTCCTCAAAATTAAAAACTCACTTTCTAACTCTTCCTCTGATGAAACTTACACTCCAGGCACATAATTTGCCTTGTCATTCCCAGGACACAAATACTCTTTTATAACTCTGCCCTGTGGACCTTGGCTTCTGTTCCTAAAATGATCTTCTCTACTTCTAACTATGGAGAATCATTATTCACCTTTTAGACCCAAAAGAAACACATTTTTTTTTTTTTTTGTGAGAAGCCAAATCCCATTCTCCCTAATGAATCATTCTCTCCTTTAGAATCCCATAGGATTTGCACATAGAACTATAGAAACACTTATCACAATGCATTGTAATTACTTGTTCAAATGAGTCTCTTTTCCAAAATCTGTGAATTTAGGAAGGGCTGACTTCTGTCTCATTTTCCTTTGTATTACCCTGGATTGCTTCTTGGTCTTTTGGCTAAGATCAAGAGTTGTATTATCCTGGGCACTTGGCATGGAGTAGGTAGATTAGAAGTGTAGGCAAATTATAACAGAATGAATGAATGAGCAAATGAACAGACATAATGGAAAAATAAAATATAAACAAAGGCAGAAAAGAGCATCAAATGTGACACAAGACAGTAAGGTAAAAATTAGTACCATATTTTTTTTTTTTACTTAATGATAATCATTTTTCCAAAGTAATTTCATTTGAATGCTAAACCATAGTAATTCCCCACAGTGAAAAAGACAATAGATGAACAACTATGTTTTCCCCTGGGACAGGCAAATTTCACTTACTATAAACTAATGATCCATCAATACTGAATTTTGATCATGACCTATTAATATACCAGGGGTCAGCAAACTTTTTCTATGAATGAAAGACAGCAAATACTTTAGGCTTTGTGGGCCCTATGATCACTGTCATAACTATTCAACTTTGCCATTATAGTGCAGAAGATGCCATAGACAATACTTAAATGAATAAAACATGAACATATTCCAATAAAACTTTACTTATGGGCACTGAAATTTGAATTTTATGTTATTTTCTTTATTCATATATTATTAAAATATTATTTTCTTGATCCTTTTTCAACCATTTAAAAATATAAAAATATTCCTAGCTTACAGGTTGTACAAAAACAAGTAGTGGGCTATATTTGGTCCATGGGCTATAATATAGTTTGCCAATCTATGGTTTACACAAATTAAAAAAAAAAAAAAAAAACTTTGGCTACAGTGCTATTCCTTGTTTTGTTTAGTTTTGTTCCAATGTAAAAGGATATTTTTGGTCACTAGAAATAATAATTCCTTGAGAATTTCAAAGAGTTAGAAAAAAATAAAAAGCAACATGGATGATTTGTCACATTGTATACAGGGGTCTACGCAGTTTTTCTAGCTTGGTATGTGGACATTGCAGGTTGGAAAACAATGCTACCTTTTTTCTCTTTGTCTTCTTTTTTCAGCTTATAAACAACAGGCAGAATGTTATACTAAAAGATTGATCGTGATCAGTCTATGTTGATTGGACAACTATTTGATGAAAAATTCAAAATATCCCATAAAACAAGTTAATTGTCAAATGTTACTCAGTCTTTTTGATAAGATATGCTACACACAAATAAATATAAGCCACATTTTACTATCACAGCAAAATTATGAGATAGTCATTTTGGCAAATAATGTTCTTTGCCCTCAAGAAGATGTAGCCTATAGGCAGCAATTCCATTGCTGTAGTTTAACTCTGTGCAAGAGCCAGAACCAGTCTCTCAGAATGTCCAAAACCCTTTATATGGCAAAATGTTTTCAATTATTTATTACTTAATCAAACTTATTAGCTCCTCCTCCTCCTCCAATTAGCTCCTCCTCCCCAGTGGTGTTGAAACATTTTATAAATGATGAAATTAAGACATTTATTATCTATTGAAGGTGATTGATATGACTAGTAAATGATAATGGGAAGGAAGGACAAGGTTATTTTTAAAGCAGACTAATGCATAAATAGTATAAATAATTGATTAGATAGGGTTGTGAAAGTATTTTAAATGTGATGAAGCAACAAACTCCATTATTAAAGTCCATTTAGTTATTTTGCAAAAAAGTTATAGTACCCCCAAAAATTCTTAAGGAACATTAGGAACCATACTGATCCACACTTCATTTTAGAAGATGAGCCCTGTGAAGTTTAAAGAAATTGTCAAGCTCAAATGGTAAGTCACATTCTGGCTTTCCAGGAACTACGTTTGGCTCTTAAGATGTTAAGATGCTAGTGCGTCTAAACTACGTGGCATTTTCTTGCAGAACGAGGAGGACTGGTCCTTGGAAACCTTGGCAGATATCTGGGATTCTCAGAAACACAATGAGCATTCAAGAAATAATGTCACCAAAATTATATTTTCAAGGGAGAAAATGGGCTAAAGGGACTGGTATTTGCTTCTTTATCTAAATTCTTCCAACTTGGCTGAACCATAGTACTTACAAACTGTCTTGCACACTATGTGTGTAGTTATCTCAATTCCTTTGTAAGATAATGAACCCTTTGAAAACAGATACCACATTTAAAAATGCTTTTGATATATCAGTTTCCTCATCTGAAAATGATAGCACATATAAAAGTAGTTACTTTATAAGGTTGTATGAGGTTTATTTAAAAATACATGTACATAAAACATATTTTAGCATATAGCAAGTATTTAATAAATGTAAGCTGTAATTAAAGGTACTCAATAAATACTTGCTAAATAGGGAATTTATGAAGGAAGGAATAAATGAATTAATGAATGAATAGCATTTTAGCATCTGACTTGCAAATTTTCACCTGACTCTTAGAAATCTACTGAAGAATACCATCAAGTCTTTAGGATGAGCAACTAGCATTACAGGATTGAATATATGAATATATAAATTCCTATATATAACAGGAATAGGAATATATTAAGAGTTTGTCTCTATTATATTCATACTCACTTCTCTACTCCAGCCATACCAGCCTGGCCTATTTGCTCCTTGAAAATTCCAAAACATGCTCCTACCTCTAATCTTTTCATGTGCTATTCCCTTTGTCTTCTCCTAGGTAATACATGGCTTGACCTCTCACCTCCTGCAGCTCTTTACTCAAATGTCACCTTCTCAGGGAGGCCTTGCTGAACCATCCTATTTAAAATTGTACACCCCTTCACCCACACACAAATATACACTTCATATTCCCCTGCCCTGCTCAGTTCTTTTTTTCACAGCACATATACCATCACTTGACATAAAAAAAAAAAAAAATACGTATTTCTTTTTATTTGGAACATAAACTCCATTATGTCCGAGATTTTTGTTTTGTTCACTGTTTTAGAACACAGGCCCTTAAAACAATGCCTAGCCCATAGTAGGTGCTCAATGATATTTGCTGAATGGATGAATAAACCACATAAACATACAATTTTAATATAAAGAACAAAGGTAGCATGGCTCTGCCCATTTATTGCAAAAAAAAAAAAAATGATTGGATGATAACTATGTTTCAGGTGTGGGAGAGCCACCTGAGTGAGTTACTAAGGTAAGTACAACAATCTCTGCACAGGGGTTGGAGCTAACAAATTGGCATTGTTGGTTTCAACAGCATTATTAATATTTCCTTCTTGTCAAAAACTCAGCTCTTCTCAATGCCCCTTTCACGGATAGCAAATCTAAAATCCTAGCAATCCTAGCAACCAAACACTCTGCAGGCAGAATTGCAACCCAGTAAGAGAAACACTAACTTCAAGTACACCCTTACTTTCTGCTCACATCTTTATAAATTCAGGGAGTTGATAAACATTTAATGAAGGCCTGCCAAGGTCCTCACTCTGTGATAGGTACATGGTGGATTCAGAGGATTTGAGCTACAGCTACAGACTTCCACGGAGAAGGGAACAATGTTAAAATTAGGAACAGGTAACTAACAAAAAAAGATTTTCAGTAACTTTGAAATGTTTAATTTCAAACGAAATACTATGGTATTATACTATGATTTATAAAGAAAGGAAGATAAACCTCTTCATTTGGGATGATTTATGGGCAGGAATTTAGTGAGTGATGGTGGTGGTGTTGTACGCTCTATTTTTAAGAAGTTCATTTCTTACTAATGAAAGTCCGAGTAAAGCTACCAAGCAATAAGGCATTGTGCTGGGTACCTTCACCTATGTTTTCATATGATCCTTGTGGCAACTCAGCAAACTTGGTCATATTGTTCCTATTTTTATTGAGAAAATTGAGGCTCAGAAAGATTATTCAACTTACAAAAGGTGCTTCAGAATTGCCTGATGCCACCGGCCATGTTCTGAAGACCATGCAGGGTTGCATATGGTCATGGACTAAATGTGCAGCACAGGCGTAAGTTTTGCGACACTCAAGAATTAACAATTACCAGACACCCATACTGAATGTGTGGAACATACAAGGGCTCTCTTGTCAGCAGGTGGCCTCCCCCTCAACCACATCTCCCATATTATAGGGATTCAGGCATTTGTTCTCCTCCAGACATGATGCTTCTGTATAAACTATCATTGACTATGGGCTCATGACACTTGGAACCTTTAGAACTGTAAGGAAAAATCAATGTGAAATACCCTTTAAAATCTATAAATTAACTCACTTAATCACCTATTTATCCTGGTTTACTCTCCTGAGAGACAAAGTCTCCAATAAAAAACAATGTCTAGTGGGAAGTCATCTGCTCAAGCTCTAGGCACAGTGTGTATAGTCTTTGTACATCCACAAAGAGACAGTGTATTATAGCACACACTTCACTGGACTTCAGGCCTGGGGATCAGTAGACCTGATTTTGAATTCCAGCTTAGTATTCACATGCCGAAAATCTTCTGACGAGATCATTTTACTGTATTCACATTTGTACGATAAGAAAGTGAAAGTAGAGTGAATTTATTGTCCCTTCAAATTCCTAAGGCCTGAACTGACAAAAGTACACACACTCAACAGAGGCTTTTGCAAGCCATGAGGACCTTGGAACTTTTCCATGGAGCTCTTGATCTGATAAGACCATTTTCAACTACTGTATTTCTTCTGAAAGAGTCGCCATCTCTGAGAAATGTGCTATTAAAAACACCACCAAAAAAACAAAAACAAAAGCAATTAAGTTCAGGAATGCAGTAAACTGTGATAAATGTGTATTAATTGACTCCTGCTGGTGCTTATATTGCTGTCTCTTCTGCCTGTCAGACACATTTCAGGCTCCTATAATTACTAAAGGCAACCATCTCATCCAAAGATATCCTTGTTGTTTAGTCTGTTTGGATTAGCAGGTGATTCCAGCAACTTCTGTTCAGCATCCCTGTTATTTCAAATCACATTATAAACCAGCAGCATACAAAATTACATTGATTCATATAAGCATTTCAATTATTGTCATTTCCATAGACATACACCTTGCCTCACTTGTTCACCTTCACCAGATATTCACAGGAGGTTTTCTGTCCCCTCGGTTTATTACCCTGCAAATGCCACTGTGTTACCCTACCTTGCCTAGAATCTGCTCCATATCTCATCTGATCTCTTAGCTCCTCCTGCCAAACCTCCACCAGGAAAACATTTAATGACTTGATATATAACATATATCCTCAGTGTTTAGTTTTTGTGTTTTGGTTTTTTGGTTTTTTGATCCTCATCATGCATCCTATTTAAACGTCCACTAACTTGCTCAAATATTTGACTTCTGGAATTCATTCAGCATCTACAGCCTTGTTAAAGTATTAGAGATGGTCTAGGAGAGATATGAAGGCAAAAAATACAAATTTATCCCAATACATAGCTTGTAACTTTGTGCTGCTATCCCCAAACAACCACAATTTCTTTCTGAAATTGTTCTTTAATTTTTCAGTATAAGAAATACTATTTCTCAGCAAGCTATGTCCTCTTTACCTTTATTAACTTGAACATTTATGCCCAATTTACTCAGTCCAGTCCTGTCTTGGGCCTCAGGGAGATTCTAAAGATAATGCTTTATTCATCTGTGCATGACATGGTAGAGAAATTGATTGCACAAAAGGAACACTGCCCTGGCTTAAGGCGCCATGTCCTCTTAACAGGACCACTTCTACAGCTGCCTTGGCTCTACTCTCAATTTTCTTTAACCCTATCTCCCCAAAGCAATCAGAGTAACCTTCCCAACAGAAAATATTATTTTTCCAGTTCCTCACTCAAAACCTTTTAATATTTCCCCTTGCCTATCTGATAAAATCTAAGCCTGAATATTCAGTTAAGAATGGAAATAGATTCTTTAACAACGTTTTTTTTTTTTTTTTCTGTATGACAGGAACTGGATTGAAGAGTTTTAACAAAACTCAATTTGTTGACTAACTTAAGTACACGTGGCACTGTGTTGCACACTTTAAAGAAACCATCTACTTAATCCCTAATAATCCTGAAGAGAATTAATAACCCCATATGTAGTTGAGGAAAATGAAAGTGATCATGTAAGTGATGACTAATCATATAAGTTGATCAAAGTTAGTAAGTGATGGGTCAAGACTCAAATTTTCTGTATGTTAAAGTCTCTGCTCCTTCCACTGTAAAAACATGTTAGGGGGGCATGATGGAGTTAGTGGATAATAAGATGGGCTAGATAGGAAGGTGGTTAAAATTATACAGAAAAATAAACACGAATTAACACTGAATGAAAGCCAGCTAAGAAACTAGCTAGAAAAACTAAAAATTTCTATGTATGTGAGATGCATTTCTGATGTGATTTCATGGAGAGGGTTTAAAATCCAGAAAGTGTTCAAACTTGACTCAATAAGAAGTAGAGAAGCAATTTAGGTTTTTGAACTTGGGAGGATGATACTGACTGATCAAAGTAGAATTTTTGGAAGAGTAGTCTGGATACAGTAGGTATAATCCTTATCTCGAAGGTCAGACAGAAGAGCATGCTGGGACAATAGCTGGAGGGTAAAGCTGTGGAAACAGGGGAAGTTGAGGGGAATATTGGGAAGATAATACAGGCTGGGACCAAGTACAAATGGTCAAAAGAGGCCAAGCCAGCAGTACAAACTTAGAGACTGACAGAACTATAAAGCAAAGATTGAGAGCCAATTTCTTCTATTGGTTGGTGGGTTCATGGGTTTTTTATTTTACTATTAATATTATGCTTCTTAATCCAGATATATGCCGTGTATATGCTCATATATACCTTAAATACTTCAGAATTTAAAATGAAATAAAAGATTGATAGACAAATTTTGACATGGAGGTGAGGAAAGTTTGCAAAATTAAATGTCCAATAGCCATGTCAGAATAGAAAGCTGAGAATTAATGTGGGGTCCGAAAGGACTGGATAGGCAGGCAAAGGAAATAAAGAAATTAGAGCTGTGTCATTAGGTAAGACAGGGTGCTGCCATTGGAGCTGCCAAGACTTTATAACTGTATGCTCTGTGAGGCATTCTATGACTTTGGTTCTTGAAGCAATCCAGTTATTAATATATCTGATATCATTCATGAATAAGGATGGAGGAAATTACTAGAGGCAGTGGACAAGCTACGATGCTTTTACTATGTTTGAGGACTGAGGTGTTGAAGACCAGGACAAGAATAGTTGATGAGACAGTAGAAAGAAATGACCTGAGGCCTCTGTTTTAAAGGGATAAATAATGGTAAATACTAATGGAAGAAAGAGCAATTATAGAAAAATCACACCAAAGGTCTTCCTCTGATTTTACTCTCCAGTTAACACATATGTTCTTCTCCTATCACTGATCTTCTCGTATTTAATCTGACAATGAGGCCAAAGGAATTTTCCTTTGATGGGAGTAGTACGCAGGAATATAGATGTGGAGGTGCCAGAGCGAAGACACAATCAAATCAATTGTTTAAATTGGACGTGTAATTCTAGCCCTGTATATCATATCAGAAACACAATTTCAGCTCCACTGGCTGCTGTAAAAATGCAGAATAATTATTTATTGAACTGCTATGTGTTGGTATGCTGAAAAATGGCTTAGAGCAGTGAAAAAAATGAACTTGGCAAATGGTAGGACAGTTCCCATGTACCGATCCTGCCAACACAATTGCCACAGTATCACTTTCCAATAATCGTATAGTGCACTACACCAAATGAATGGTGAATCTCTGGCTAAGTCTTTTTTCTACTTTTTTCTACAGTCTTTTTTCCCCTCAGACTGTCTCCTCAGGCTGATCCTACTACCATCAATGGTGTGTGTTTCAGGGAATAAAAATACATTTTTATATAAGCCTGTATAAAATAAATAAGAAAAATAAATATATATAATATTATGATAGATTATTATTCCCAGATAATCACTGCCCTCCCTGTGTGAGGAATATACCTTCCTGCCCCATTCACATTGGGCTTGACCATGTGATTTGTTTTGATGAATGGAATGTGAGCAGAAATGGTCACTTCTGACTAGAAGCTTTAAGATTCATCATATAGTCCCATCTTTGCTATTTTTCTCTCCTTGAAGACTTTCATATCTACCATAGGGGCTATTTCTTCAGCTTGGATCCCAGAATAATGACCCATAATGGACATGAAACATAAGCAAGAAGTATATTTTTCCTGTTACCAGCCATTACAATTCTGGATAAACTTGTCTGTGCTGACTGAAATGAGGATGAATTGTAAAGACACTTTTACATTATTCTTAGATATAGAGAAGCATCATGATGAAGTGAAAAGACCATGGGCTTAACAGCTAAACTGGACTAAGTTTTAATCATGCTTTAACTACTTAAGCCTAGTTGACTTTAGTCATTACTTAACCTCTCTAAACCCTAGATTCCTTTCCAATCCCAAAGTTAATAATAATCCTTTCTTCCAGAAGTGTTCTTAAAAACGAACAGGTATCACATGCAGTGCACTTAGTACAAATAAAGCCCTCAATAATTGCTAGTTAAATCAAAATATGTACAAGACATTGTTTGTCTTTGTTATGGCAAAAGTGATCACATTTTCCATACTAAAATTCGGGATGTATCCTTAAAAATAAGTAGGATAGAATATCCTAACTCAGGTATACATTAAAAATGAGAATATATGGTCCTTTAATTTAGAACGCAAGTCCACAGAAGGGATTTGAGGCTAAGAATATAAGACAGCAATGCTTCATTAAAGAAACTTGCAATGAAGTTGGGTAACTGCTAACTACACAGGAAACATTAGTGAAAAATACATAATATTCTATGTAATATGCAAATATCGAACATCAATTACTTATCATGTTTTCAGTGATTTGTACATGTTAGGTATTATATTTAGTGATATTTATTCTTAAATTCTTCCTTACCCCTTACCGCCGTCATTTTACAGATAAGGGCACAGGGGCTTGGTGGGAGAAAGTCTAAGGTCAAATGACCAGGAAGGGGCAGAGGATGCATTCAAACCTAGATCTGTCTTTCCACAGAGCTCTTAACAACTGCCCTTAACTACTTCATTAATAGTAACATTCCCTGCTCTGGTACGAGGAGGCAAGTATGAATGAGGCTTAACTACTCGGTGAGATAGATCATGTCTCCTTCACGGGGTAAAAATTTAGGGATTTTCTACCTTTTAAATTGTGTAGCATTCTCTGCCCAAATAACATTTTGACAGCAGATCTCATCTGATTTTTGATTAGCAGATGGGGGAACTCAAATGAACAGGCACAAACCATTGCAAAAGGAAAGAGTTCCAGAGGTGAAGTGGGAAAGAGTGAAAAATGGTTTTCGGTTAATTTATCTAAGTTTATCTTCCAATTCAACACTGCCTAATAAATCTCTCTACTCTGCATTTCTACCTGCCTTCACAACTTTATTTAATAATCCACCCCTTCAATGTCTAAATAGAAGGCAAACACTCACATTTAATTAAGTTTGCCCTCACAGAAAAAAGTTGAACTGCTTTTAAAATGCAGTTTCATGGGATGTATTACACCTTACAAAGCAGACATCATGACTGCTGACTCTCAGCGGGCTTGCAATTAAGTTCAGGAAACAGAGCTCAAACTTACTAATCCAACAATTAATTAAGGACCACTTAAATTTGAGGTACTGTTCAAATTTCTAAGAACTGTAGGAAAAAAATTGTCGTGATTGAGCAGTATCAGCCATAGGCACAGGAGAAGTAATGACAACACATGGTATGTATTTGCCAACCTTATCCTATCTCATGCATGAAAAGAGGAATTCTGAATTCTGCCTTCCTTTCTCTCTCTCTTTTTAAAATTTATTTGAAGCTCACAGTTAGAAACTTTGTTAAAAACAAGAATTCCAGGGACAACTAAAGAGGGAGAAGTCAAACGAAATAAGTTTGTATCAGAAACTTAAACGTCTGGTCAGCACAGTCTCACACCAAATACTGCACTAATTGAAACACTCAGGTTCTGTAAGGTTGATTTAGATTCTGAAGCAGCAAATCTTTTTTGTCTTAGTTAAAATACATTTTACATGTAATAAAAAGAAATGCTTTTGGAGTAGGACAAACAAAAGCCTGGCTCTTCCCGGAGTCTTAAGCCATTCTGGTCTTCTAAATGGTTATAAACTTATCAGCATAAAACTGGGACAACTCCAGGGACACAGTAAGTGACCAGGATTCTAGCAAAATAAGGTGGAATAACAAACATAACCCATTTTTTATTCAGCCATTGGATGACTTTACTTATGAATCACTATTATTAACTGTATCACTTATTTATGTTATTTATAGGCCTAAAATTGAAACCCAAATACTCTGCTGATAGAAAATTTCTTAAGCTTACAAAATTGCTGAAGTTAGGCACTCCAGAAAGCAATTTCTCCCCAGTTTGGATTATATCCATGCCATTTAACACAAGTAATTAAACTAATAGCAATTTTGCTCAGCAACATCTACCAACTTTGATTGTCTGTATCCTAAGGCCTCATTGGTGCCAGAGCATACCACCTAAAGATGAAGTACAAGAACTGTGAGTATAAAACATATACTTTGCTTAATTGGAATATGGTACTTTGTTATTTAATAAGCTAAAGTCAAACTTTTCAAAATGAACTATAGAATAATTTTACAAATTTGCTGTCACTGAATCCTTACTCCCAGAGAAGATAATTGAAAGCTTTCTCTATTTAGTGAAATCTGAAGTGAAAAAAAAAAAGAAAGAATTATGATCGATTTTCCTCTATGCCACAGAATACCCCCTGCCCCCACTCCTTCACTTTCCCAGCAACCTGAAGCTAGGGAGCTTACAGAGCTAATGAATTCACATCAGCAGGCAAAGGCAGATGAAAGCCCGTATCAGTACAACGTCCAAGATTCACTTCAGCTGGATGCTTGTTTACTGCTTGTATGATAAGGAACGGAATAGAATGGAATAAAAACTGACATTTGTCTCAGCCCTACGATGTATCGGACATTGCTCTAAGTATTTTACACACATTCTATAGGATAGTGACTTAGACCACACTAGGTTTGCACATTGACATTGTACCTCCTAAGTATGTTATTTAGCTTCTCTGAGCCTCATTTTTCTCATCTTTAAAAAGGGACAAATTGTTTTTACCTTAGTGGGTTGTTATGAAACCAAACTAAGATAAAGGAAGGTCAATTCAGATCCAGAAGCAGCAAACACTTGTGATCTTCTGGATTAAGGTCTCATCTTAAAGGCAATAAAAAATATTGTTTTTCACACAGCACAAATGTCAGGTTCTTCCTGAAGTCAACTGGCTTTTCTGGACTTCCAAATGGCTATAGATTTCTCAATGACAACATGCATAGAGTCATGTACATACTTACAAAATAGGGCATAAAGGGAATGGGGCAAATATTTATTTCAGGCCCTACCATGTACTAATTTAGCATTTTATATCCTTTATAAAATAGAATACACACAGGTTGAAGGGAATTTCTCACAGTAAACGATAAATATACTTCTATGGAAAGAAATGATGTTAGAATTTCTAAAGTCTATAATTTTAGGAGGTCCTTTACAGAGAACGGTGGAAATAATTTCTAATGTAATTAGAAATTTCAAACACTTTTTTTCTTTGAAAATACTAGACAAACAGATAATTCTTAATTGGATGTGATAAGTAAATTGTTTCCCTTAGTTATTTCCAGACTGAAAGTTTAGACTCCAAATCTATTCTGAAAACTCAGTAAAGCTAACCTACCACACCTGACTTCCCAACCTCCATCTCTTGAGACAGATCTTTTCCCATCTAGGTAAACTTTTTCTCCTATTCGTTCACAGACAACCTTCAAGGTAAACAGCTCTTCTCTTTCCTACTCTCTTTCCTGATGTTATAAATTCTTTGAAATTTTCTTTGCCTATTTGACAACCTATGCAAACTCCCACTTCTTGCTTCTCAGCCCCCATCACACAGATGAATCTGGCAGGCAGTCAGAGAAGAGCACACTGTGGAAAAAAATGGATGGTGAAGTAATGGAGAGAACTGCACTCTACAGAGAGAAAGCTATGAAGGGAAGAGAGGCAGGGTGTTGGGACTGAATGTGGAGGCTTATTTATCATGAGGTACATGACAAACATTTTTTGGAGGAATAATTGATCACTATAATCTCATAGGTGACCTTCTCTAATATACACTGAGATTTGAAGTATTAGGAAAACACAAATGCCAAGAATTTCAGTCTTTTCTTGGAAAAAAACAAATAGATTAAATATGAAAGAATTTCTCTGAGCTAACATCAGGAAACTAGTATCCTGAAAGGTGTTATATAAATAATTTGATGGAAAAAATTTTGTCATCAAGTAAGTTTGGAAAATGCTAATATTTCAAGTAATAGGACTTTTCATTGACTTTAATAAGCTAATATGTAATATACATCTCCAAGACAGGGATTAATAACTTTAATAAATAAATAACTTTAATAACTAAGGTTATTAAAATTTTGATTTTTTCCATTTAAAAACAAAAACAAATACTCTGAAGATGGAAGTTGGAAATTATTTAGGAAACTGTCTTATACTCGCTCTCGGCTATTTACATTGTTTTTAGAGCCAGATTTCAACTTTAAGATGGCAGGAATGTTTTTATTTTGAAAATTCCATCCTCAGAGCCTAACATAGATGATACTCAATAAATACTTAATAGAGTTAGTGTTTAGAACTTTAGCTCTGGAGGTAGACAGGCCTACATTCTAATTTTTCTGAGTTGGCTTTTTAATAGATGCAAATATAGGTAACTTAAACTAAGGCCGTGTTTCCTCATCTGTAAAATGGGGATAATAATAATATTTTATTCATATGGCTTTATATAAATTGGGGACCAATTTATATAATGCACACAAAGAGTTTAGCACAATAATCAACATCTGGGAACTGTGCAATAAATATTATTATTACTGTTGTTGTAATGTAGAGATTTGTCCTAATACATACAGTTTTTCAACACTAAAGCTTGGCTGGGAAGCAGCCATCTATTTCAAAGGCTATTCCATTGAATATATTTTAATGCTATATAATCAATGAATACAAATGTGATAATAAGGTGATTTTTTTAAATTATAGTAAAGAGTGATCTAAAATGATATCTGGTTACCTCTTCTCCCATTTTCCTTGGGAAAATGTAAAATTAAGTAACAAAAACTCAAATGACCTTAAACTTCTCTAGGCCCACAAATCATCTTTGCTACTAAAATAGAATGAAGAATTACAGTATGGCTGCATAGCCTTAGAATAAAAAAGACAGGAAAGCAGGAATTCTGAACTTAAAAATCCAGCTCTCAGGTTTTGTTTCATTTACTTCCCTGTGGCAGTTACTCAGTATCTTAAAGCTCAGTTTTCTGATTATCTCTGTAAAATATGGATGATTTTTACAAGATTTCAGTAAGGGAATTAGTAATTAATAATTGTATAAGGGAGTCTGAAAATACAGACTACTATAAAATATTCAATACTTAGCCAGAGATTTACCAATAACTTTAATACTGTATTTTTTGTTGTAAACTGAATGGTCCATATTAGAAGGAAACTGGTAGGGCAGGAGTAGGGGAAAATAATAATATTAGAGCACTAATATGCCAGTTACTGTGTTTTATTGAAATTTCATTACAATGATTTACACAGGGAATAGGATTCAGTCTTCATTTGATAAACCAGAAAACTAGAGCTCAGAAAGATTAAGAAAATTGTCTAAGGACACTTATATAGTAAAATCGGGATTAAAAACAATATCTGATGGATATTAAAGTCCTTGTCTTTTCATTGTACTACTCTAACCTTCCTCATAGCTATTTTCCATTCATTTCTTTAACATTTTTTCTATGCTAGAGATTACCTTTATCTGGAGTCATTCAAAAATAAGGAAGACAGCCTTTGCCCTCAGTGGTCTTATGGGCGAGGAATACAAAAATCCACCTCATCTTTGTGCAGTGCTGTTTGCAATGTAAGAAGTCTTATATCTTCTACTTCTGACAACATGAATTCTATGCTATAACACTGATTTTATTTTTCTTGTTAAAAATCCATAATATTTTAAAGTATGCCATACACAGGGCTCTCAAATGAATAACTTATACCCAGTATTCATAAAAAATATAGTTCCTTGCAAACATATGATTATGAATGTATTTCCTATATATATATATATATATATTTAAATTATATATTTTAACAAATAAAAACTTTTTCAAATAGAAGGTATAGAAAGAAATGGTCTAAAGTGTGCACTTGCTGAAGTTAGCAGGTTCCCAGAATTTCATCTCGATTCTTTTTGGTATAGTCTTGAAGTTCCTGAATTTAAACAGAGAATAATTCCAAATATTGTATAGAGACAGTGGTTCAAATAAGAAAGATCACTGAATATCTGAGTTTGAAGACACTGACGAGAAGGCAAGGTGGTGGAAATGCATGTAACCTTAAATCAAAATAAGAATACTTTGCAACCCCTGCCCATTCCCCTAGATGGCTCCCAGTGCCAAGGAGCTCCCTATTAGTAAAAACTGCCATAAATCTCAACCTGTTTATTTTACATTTGTAATCAGAGTCACGTGGGCAGAAAGAGGCAAAAATGTCCAATTATTTTGGGATTTCATGAATCATCAGACAAATGTGCTGAGTGAAGAAGGAAGGTAGAAAACTGCCCCATTGCTACAGGAATTGTCACCTAAATAAAGCACAGGGGCATTTGAGGAAGCTCCGGTATTACATAGAGGGTAATATCAGTGAATTAATCAGTGGAATAATAAATGTAACCCTGAAAACATTATTTTCCCAACCTCCACACAGCAGCGACATAACATCCTTGCTGATACATACAGAATAGTGGTTCTCGAAGTGTGGTCACCAGACCAGCATCAAGAGCAATATCACCTGGGAGCTTTTAAGAGATGCAAACTCTTACTGAATCAGAAACTGAATCAGCACGCTGTTTGTTCCTTAATCACCTCCAGGTGATGCTGATGCACCTCAAAGTTTGACACTACTAATTTAAGAATATTTACACACATAAGCAAAGTGAAGTCTATTTAGTGATTACCTTGAGTACTTTTTAAAATCAGGAAATAAAAGAAAATGATATTAACTAAGCTCCTATTATGAAGCAGATACCTGATACTTCATTTAATTCCTGTTACCTCATTAGGTACATATTGGAATACTTGTATTCCTTAAATTACCATGGCAAGAGCCTCCACTGAATTTACCGTTGATAGTAAGCCCACCTCAAAGTACACTCCAGCTGTTTATTCGTAGTTCCCAGGATGAGGACTTATATTTGCCTGGGAAAAGGTTTCTTTACCAATGACTCATACTGGGCTTAAGGAAGAGGATCCCTTCGTCTATTTTATCCCAAGCACAAGAAAGAGTAAACGACCAAAACAAAAACAAGGATACCATGCCATATGTATCAAACAACAAAAATCATTTAAGTATTGGTGAAGATTCAGGAAAACATATAAATTGCTGTTGGAATTGTTACAACCATTGGGAAAGCAACTTGGCAATGTGCTTTGAAGTTGAAGATGCAAAAACCCACTGCCCAGTAATTTCATCTTTGTGTATAATCCCTAGAAACTCTGGCACACTTGCACAAGTTGTGTATAAGAGTGTTCACTATAGAATTGTTTGTACTGGCAAAATTGGAAATAATCAGTAGGGGGATAAATAAATAAACTTTTCATTTGTTGTAATACTGTGTAACGATGAAAATGAATGAAATAAAAACAATCACATCAGGATAAACACCACGATACCACTTATGTAAAGTTTTCAGACCCATAAAACAGCACCATATATTGTTTATGGTTATGTATGTATGTAGAAAAAATTAAAACTTGAATATGTGTGATACATAATGATGTTAAGACCAGGATTACCTTGGGGTGGGAAAGAAGGAGAAAGGGATGAGGGGATCCAGCTTTTGTTGTGTCTGTTTTGTTTCCTGGATGTGAGGTTGGGAAAGAAATGAAAAATATTAACCTTTATTAGCTCTGTGTCCTAAGTATATGGGTGAGAATTGTGATGTTTTCCATGTTTTTCTATATGCTTGCAATATCGGATAATTTTAAAAACTTTAATTAAAATATCAAATGTTAATTTAGATATAATAGTAGTTTGAAAAAATTTAAAAAGTACTCTGATAACACCAGGTATAAGTTTCCAACTTTTTCATTTGTTTTGTTTACATGTTTTGTGGTATTTTTTGTATCTACAACAGTACCTGATAGATGGTGGGCATCCACAAATATTTATTCTATGAACAAACAGGTGCTATTTTTAAACAAATTAAAAATTTTTGTAAAACATTATCTTTTTAATCACACCATACCACAAAACATTTTCATCTTTCCATATTCTTTTATAGTCTTTTCAAATATGGACATTATTTTATAGTATAATCAAAGTATATATATCATTTTATTATTTTTCACTAATATTATATCATAAATTCATTTCCTTGTTCTAGTCTTCAGTCTTCTTAAGAAAATACTCATTTGCTGCATCATAATTTACTTAACCACTCCTTGAGAGATTTCAAATTTTTTATTATTACAGATAATGTAATAATAAACATTGCTATATGAACAGCTCTGTGCTTATTGCTTTCTCCTTATATTAAAATATTTTCTAATGATAAACTTCTAAAATTGAGATTCCTGGATCAATGAGGCTTGATTATCTTTGTGGCTGTTTTCACCTACTATATCCTGAAAAGGTTATACCTATTTACATTGCCACCAGTGAGGTAGTAGTATAATATGTCATCCCTTCCTTTACCTATCAATCTTACTAGACTCCCAGTCTCAGCATCATGGGGTTGGGAGGGACTATAGAGATCAGGAAATCCAACCTTCCAATACAAGGAAACTCACTGGGTTTCTATTAGAAATCAGACATTATTCTTTTTTTTTCCCCCTGCATATTATGGGGGTACAAATGTTTAGGTTACGTTGCCCTTGCCCACACCCTCCCAGTCAGAGCTTCAAGTGTGTCCATCCCCCAGATGGTGCGCATCACACTCATTATGTATGTGTATACACCCATTCCCTCCCCTCCCATCTGCCCAACGCCCGATAAATGTTATTCCTATACGTGCACTTAGGTGTTGATCGGTGAAACCAATTTGCTGGTGAGTACTTGTGGTGCTTATTTTTCCATTCTTGGGATACTTCATTTAGTACAGTGGGTTCCAGCTCTATCCAGGAAAATACAAGAGGTGCTATATCACCATTGTTTCTTATAGCTGAATGGTACTCCATGGTATACATATACCACATTTTATTAATCCACTCATGTATTGATGGGCCCTTGGGTTGTTTCCACATCTTTGCAATTGACATTATGCTAAATACTTAACTTGAATTATCTCTGCTTCTGAAAACAATCCTGCTTGGTAGGCACTATTATTGCTACTTTATAGATGTTAAAACTGAGGTGCCTGGAGTTTAAGTAATTTATCCAGGGTCACCTACTAATGCATGATATATAGGATTCAAAGTCCACCATATTTCCATTATTTCACTTATCTCCTCAATAAACATGGTTTGCGGTATGAAGCCAAAACCCATACTTTCAGTACTGAGCAGGGTGACTTCATAGAGATAAGTACTACAAGTTTCTAACTACCACAAGCAGGATAGAGGAAAAGAATAGCTTCTCTTTTGTCCTCAAATGCACTTTACTTCACATGGCCACACACAAATGCCCCTGTCCAGAGCGCTTTGATAATCAGACAAGTTTCCTACAGTTTTACTTACCCACCTGCTCAAGTGCCATTTTCACAGAGACCCTGAGTAGTAGTAGAGGGATCTAGATAAACGGTCCTTGAGATTTTGCAATGGAAGAGCAATATCCAATATTCCTGAAGCTGTGGGATCATTAATGGAGAGGGTGTAAGGAATATCAGTACAAATATTTGTGTGTGCGTATATGCACACAGGTATGTGTATATATAGACTCTACCTATTTTGCCATATTTTCTCACCATCAATTTCATGCCCCAACACAAACATGGCAAAAATTGGCCAAGATATGTAAGTGGCAGTGTTCTGAGTGGTACAGGTAGGCATATTCCTACCAGTTATGTGTGACTTCATGGTAAGAACTACGATTATTGTTAAATGTGTATAAAGTTTCAGTTATGCAAGACAAATTCTAGATATCTGCTGTACATTTATAGTGCCTATAGTTAACAGTACTGTATTATACACTGAAAAATTTGTGTGAAGATGGTAAATCTCAAGTTAAGCGTTCTTACCACAAAAAAGGAGCGGGGGCAGGAAAAAACTTTTGGAGGTGATGGATTGTTTATTACCTTGATTGTGGTGCTGGCTTCATGGGTGTAGGCATATGTTCAAACCCATCAAATTGTATACATTAAATACATGCAGTTGTTTATATTAATAGATCAATTATACCTCAATAATACTGTTTAAAAAAAAAAACAAGGAATTTGAAATCAGATCTGTCTTAAATTCCCATTCCACCACTCACTTACTATAACTTACTCACTATATGATCTTAGATAAGGTAACTTGGCTCAGTTTCTTCATCTATGTGTCTGATAGTACCAATATTACTGAAATATTACAAACATAGTCCCCAGCATTCATCATCACCATCATTATTGATTTGTATAATGGGGATATACACACACACACATACACACACACACTCTTGGTATTCTTGGGGAATCGTTTTCAGGAATCCTTCCAGATACCCGAATCCACTGATGCTCAAGTCCCTTACATGCAATGGTATACGTAGTATTTGCATATAACATACTTTGAATCATCTCTAGATTATTTATAATAGCTAACACAATATAAATGGTATATAAGTAGTTGTTATACTGTATTGTTTAGGGAATAATGTTAAGAAAAAATGTCTGTACTTGTTTAGTACAGACACAACCATCCATTTTTTCCCAAATATTTTTTATCTGTGGTTAGTTGAATCCGTGGATACAGAACTCAGGAATACGGAGGGCCAACTGTATATGTGTGTGTATACATACACACACACAAACATATACACACACATCCCTATTACATATGTGTGTATATGTTATATATACGTATCACATTTATATACATATATATCCCCATTGTATAACATATATAAAAAAGATACATATATATTATATCCCATAACATATATATTATATCCCATATATATTTTATATATGCATATATACATGTATGTGTATATATCCCCATTATACATATAAATATAATAATGGTGGTGGTGGTGACTAAAATGCATTTAATACACTTTATAGGTACTAGGGAATACATATATGCATTTTGCAGGGATCTTAGTACGTGAGATAATATGCATAAAGTGGCAAGCACAGAACCTAGCATAGAGTACATACAAAATGGGTCCATCAATTATGGTTAATATTAGTGATATCAGATAGAGGGGAAGGAAGAGCCCCTCCCCACATATCAGAATCTCTCTTCATTCTTCTAACAACTACCCATTCTCAGGTACCTGAATTCTCTCTGGATTATCTCTGCCTCTTCCTCACTTCACTTAAATGGCCTCCCTGATTCCCTTCATCCCTCTCAGTTCTCTGCCACCCTTTACCTTTTTCTTCTTTGTTCACCCTCATTTTCATTCCTCTTGCCAGCCTCTAGTTAACTTATCTTACTGGCTATCCTGTGTCTAGGTATCCAGACAGTATGAATTAAATTTGGAAGTAGATGAAACCAAGTAAATCAAGTAATATGTATACTCATTTTAAGTTAAGTCTCTTGCATGTTACCTGTGTGGACACAGAAAATGACCGTTTAAAAAGTACTTATAATAGATTAAATTATTTGTTGTTTTGCAGTACTTATATTTAAAAGACTGTTTTGCTTATATCACTTAATGTGTTACTTATGTGAACATTTTCCTTGTTACTTGAAGTGCAAAGTGAATTTATCATATGCAAATCATATGCAAATAAAATATGCATATTAATGTTGTTTTGGAGAACAGTTACATTTTAAGATAGAAAGAACTTTCACAGAGGCAAATACAAATTTTATTATTCCAATCACAGACTTAATCAAACAGCCATTGCTATTACATTGCTTTTTAAAAATATACCTAACAGTTAACTACTAGAATATTCTAGATTAACCTACAATCATATGACAGAGCATCCTAGTAGAAGAGGATTGGTTTAATGAAAAGAACAGGAGACTTGAGATTCAGATATCTGGATTTAAGACTTGGCTATCCAATTTATTCCCTATGTTAAGCTAATATTTCTGATCTTCAATTTTCCTTTTCTGTAAAATGAGAATAATTATATTAACCTCCTAGGATTATTGAATGATTGAATAAATGAATGGTTTATATTATGTTCGAGGTACAATTTTAGGTGTTGGGGTATAGCAATAAACAAAGCAAACAGAAGTTCCTGTTCTCCTGGAGCTTACATTCTACTGGAAGACAAGGACAATAAACAAATACTATATAATGAATATATGAAAATAATATATATCAATGAACAACTTTTCAGGATGAAATGAGATAGTCACTAGTGACATCCAATGAACATCTCTCTGTCCTTACCTTACAGACCTATCAGCAGAATTTAAATCGGTTAACCTATCATTTCCTATTGAAACATTTTCTTTGCTTGAATTCTGTGACCCCTACTCTCTTGAATGTCACTATATTTCACTCTAAACTTCTTCTCATTCTACTTTGCTGTCTCCTTTTCCTCCTCCTGACCATTACAAGTTGGAGTTTTCTAGGTTCAGTCCTAGCCCTCTTCTTTTCTTTATCTTTACTTCTTTTGAGGTAATCTCATGGAATCTCACACTTTTAAATATCAAGTACATGCTGATGATTATGAAGTATATGTGTGTAGCCCCGACCTTCTCTTCTGTCCTGCAAATTTGTATTTATCTACCTCTTAACTTGAAATATTCACTTATATGTCTAACATGTCTCTCAAACTTAACAATTCCAAAACATAATTATTCATTGCCCATGCCTCAAGCCTCTTTCCACCCCAGTCTAACCCAATTCAGTAAATGGTACTACATTTCATTCTCCGGCATATACCTAAAAACTAAGAATAGGCCGGGTGCAGTGGCTCACGCCTGTAATCCTAGCACTCTGGGAGGCCGAGGTGGGGGGATTGTTTGAGCTCAGGAGTTCGAGACCAGCCTGGGCAAGAGCGAGACTCCGTCTCTACCAAAAATAGAAAGAAATTAATTGGACAGCTAAAAATATATAGAAAAAATTAGCCGGGCATGGTGGCACATGCCTGTAGTCCCAGCTACTTGGGAGGCTGAGGCAGTAGGATCGCTTGAGCCCAGGAGTTTGAGGTTGCTGTGAGCTAGGCTGACACCACGGCACTCACTCTAGCCAGGGCAAGAAAGTGAGACTCTGTCTCAAAAAAAAAAAAAAAACTAAGAATCAACCCTAATTCTTCCATATTACTCATCCCTCACAACCAATACATCAATAGGTCCTTCCAAATCTATCCCCGCATATATCTTGAATTGTTTACTCCCATTTCCACTGTCTCCACTCTGTAATAAGCCACAACTATCTCTCACCTATACTACTTCAATAGTGTCCCCACCAATCCATTCTCTCCTGAGAAATCAGAGTAACCTTTTGGAAACTTAAATCATATTAATAGCATGTGTGGTAGCTAGCCTCCAAAGAATTGCCTCTACAAACACTTTCTCTTGGTATTCAAACCCCATGTAGTCCCCTCCCATACTGAATCTGGACTGGTCTGTGACTGACTGACTTGAACTAACATAATGTGTTAGCAGTTACCTCATGACAGTTCGGGGCCTAAGTCTTAAGAAAGCTTGCCAACTTCTGCTTTGGGGATCCATGAGTCTCCATGTAAGAATTCTGGCTACTGTGCTAGAAAGTTCATGTATAGATACCATATGAATATCTACATATGTGAGATTTATGTGTGTGTATGTGTATGTGTGTATATGTGTATGTGTGTGTGAGAAGGCAAGCTCTGAGACTACATACAGAGAAAAAGAGGCTCAGGCAACTCAGCATTCCAGTCAAGCTTCCATATGTTTATTTCCAGCTGCTATTTGAATATGATCACTTGAGAAACCCCCAAACAGAACCCTAGAAGAATTTTCTAGCTGAGCCCCAGCTAACCCACAGAAACATGAGAGACTGTTTTCTTAAGCCACTATGTTCTGGGATGTTTTGTTACATAGCAATATATAACCAAAGCAGAGATTGATATCTGAAAGTGAGTCCTGTCATAACAAAAACCTAAAACGTATAGCATTGGCTTTGGAAATGGGTTGTAAGCAGAAGCCACAAGTCTGGAAAGAAAGGGAGTACATTGGAGAAAAGGTTGTTTGTGTTATAGTGGAAAGTTTGACTCACATTAACATAAAAAATAGAAAATATAGCCAATGAACTTGTCTATTTAGCTAAGAAGATTTCCAGGAAAAATACTGAAAGTGCCAACTATTTGTTATTGAGTTTGGGGTTTTGTGGGATTTTTAAAGCTATGCATGATGAATATTGATACCTATGAACTGAAGAAGGAACTCTTCAGTTTCCGGGCAAAATCTAGAAGAGATATTACCAACTCAGGACTTGCTGGTTGGAGAATAAAACCATTTATCATTGCTATCTTTGCAAAAGATTCTTAAAGTAAGAAATGGCTTTAGCCCAAAAAACAAATGCAGAGTGCTGCCAATAAAGCATGGCCCTAGGATAAAGATTGAATCGAGGTTGTTAAGCCTCATAAAAATTTGAGGCTATGCCTGACAGAACCTCTTGACTAGAAAAGACAGTTTCTAATATTCTTAAGGATATCGTCCCACAGCACTCAAATTTTAAGTCCAAGGTAGAAAAGAGTCTATTTCAAAGATTTATTAGTGTGCCTCTGTCCTACAATGTGCATTATGATTACATACAGGAAGCCAATGAAGTATTTAAAAGAATCATATAAACCTAGACTGGAAGGGACTGAGACAATTCAAAGAAAAAAGAAAAGTGTCCCTAACTTCCAATAAACAGAAAGAGGATGAGGAAGCTACTCAGCTGTAAACATAGGCCATTATTATGGAAAAGAAAAAAATGAGCCAGAGGATGAAGCCAGGAGCCCAGAGAATAGAAATAAGAACTGATGAGAACTATTCCTAGAGAGCACAACTGCTCTCTAACCAATATGCATTCACTGCCCCCAGAACAGGAAACTGGTAACATGTGCCTAGCTGCATTTCAGAATTATTAGAAGCCAGTGGATGCTATGTGTCTCCCCAACCCCAGCTTTTTATATGGGAGTGTCTATTACTTAACTCCTGTCCCTGCCTCATCACTTTATATTGGGTATGGGGAGACAGATAACTTTTGTCCTTGGTTCACAGGTCTTTAGATCTTAAGGTGCCTCCTCTGTACCTATGCATGATTCAGCTGAAGAGATCCTTGAATAAGCCAAAACCTGAGGCTTTAATGGAATGAGACTTGAGGATTTTTGGTAGGAGGAAAGGATATTTTGCATGTAGGAAGGACATGGATCATTTGGGCCAGAGGGCAGATTGTGATAGCTCATCTCTAAAGAAGTCCTTAATGAACCACAACTTCTGGTATCTATGCCCTCAGGTAGTCCCCTTCCGCACTGATTCAGAGCTAGTCTAAGACTTATTTTAACTAATATAATACAACAGAGGTAATATTGTGCCAGTTCCAGGCCTTAAGAAAGCCTGACAATTTTTAATTTTGTGATTTAAGGAGCCCGGAAGTCATCATGTAAGATGCCCAGTTGGCTACCTGGAAAGCCCAAATGGAGAGGTCACATAGAGGGAAGATGAGGTTCTGAGAGGAACTTCATGGAGATGGAGAGAAGCCAAATTGTCCAGCATTTATGAACCAACACTCCAAATAAGTCTATCTCCAGCTCTGTCTGCAATAGCATAAGAGACTCCAAATTTGACCAGTCAAGAACTGCCCGGTTGAAACTAGTCAATCCATAGAATAGTGAGAAATAATAAAATGGTGGTTTATTTTAAGCAACTAAGTTTTGGAGTAGTTTGCTATACAACAATAAAATATGAAACAGAATGTCATTCATTCACCCAAGACCAATGACTTCTCATTACACATAGAATACAACCCAAAATCTAAGTTCCTTCTCATTATAGTTAAGTCCCTACGTAATACCTACCCCTTCCTACCTATCTAACCTCATCTTTTGCCATGTTCCTCCTCATGTCATGATCCAGCCCCATTAATCTCCTTTTTGTTTTCTATACCCTAAGTTGTCGTTTGTTTTGTATTTTCTTTTTTTAATCCATAATCTTTGTACTTGTAGTTGCCTCATCCTTGAATAATTTTCCCCATCTCTTAGGACAGCTGAGATTCTCTAGGTCTTGGTTCAAATGTCACTTCCTCAGACAGGTCATCCTCCACTATGTTTTCTTTAGTTATAATATATCATATTTTCTAAGCCATTTCTTTTATAGTACTTATACCAAAAATATTGTTACAATTATTTGTTTATTTACTTTGGTGCTCCTCTCCTCATCTCAGAAAGCTTAAATTTCAAAATAGCGATGGCATTGTCCATGTTTTTTAGTGGTATATGTCCCTGCTCTTGCATCTAGGATAGTTTTTGGTTTGTAATTGGTAGTAAACATATGGTTGTTGAATGAATAATTTAATGAAAGTTAAGAAACAGATGTCATTTCTGAAGTCTTTAGTATGGTATCCAAATGCCCCAGAAAAAACATTTTTCTTTTATGAAATGATTACATTTCTAATTATTTGTTCAAGTTCTTCCTTGCCTTCTGATTACAAAGCACAAAATAAATCTAAAAGTCCATGCCTTTCTGACTAATTGATGCCCCTCAGTCCTGGGCAAACTAGGATGGTTTGTCATCCTATCTGCCACATACTAGTCTTATCTGAAGTTAGATGGGACCCTATTGAGTTCTGGCCAGTGACATGAAAGAAGAAAGAATACCCTCTCTTCCAGGCCTAGCCTTTAAAAATCTGCCACACAATATCTTACTATTTCCTCAACTGCAGTTAACCAAAGAGAATCTGAAGATTTAGAAGAGGAAGAGCTTAGATTATGACATGACTAGCTAGAGTGAACCTTACCATCCACTTCACTTCAGCAAACACTATTGGACCATGATTGAGTAAGAAAGAAACTTTCATGGAATATTCACAACTAACATCATACTTACTGGTGAAAGAATGGATGCTTTTTCCCTAAGGGAAGGAACCAGACAAAGATGCCTGTTCTTGTCACTTCTATTCAACAATGTACTAAAGATTCTAGCCAGGGCAATTAGGCAAGAAAAGGAAATAAAAGACATCCAGATTGAAAAGAAAGAAGTACACCTATCTATATTTGCAGATGACATATTTTATATAGAAAATATTAAAGGATACACAAAAAAATCTAATAGAATTAATAAACAAGTTCAATAATGTTATAGGATACAAGATCAATATACAAAAATTAAATTTTATACACTAACAATGAATAATCCAAAAATAAAATCACTAAAATAACTCTATTTACATTAGCATAAAAAAAGAACAAAATACTTAGGAATAAATTTAGCAAAACAAGAGAAAGACTGACACACTGCAACTAAAAAACATCCTTGAAAGAAATTAAAGAAAACTTAAATAAATTGAAAGACATCCCATGTTTGTGGATTGGAAGACTTAATACTGAAAAAATAACAGTGAGTACGCATGGTATTATCCACTATACCACTCTGTATGACCATGTGTACCCAATATGAACATATGTGTTAACACCAACCTATTGATAGTTCCCTTCTGTAGTGTTGTGTTCAGAAGGATTCTGAAGGAAAACCTGGAATATTAGAAAATAATGTCATGGGCATGGATGTGGGAAGTACCAGAATGTGTGGTATGTGTTTGCCATCTTTGATTTAGAGAGCAATAAATAGTCCTGATCTTTGATGATCTCAGATGTCTTAAAAGGAATCTTTGACTATAATGCTGAAGTATAAGTCAGTATATACTTACAATAACTATTTTTAAATAAATGAAATATAACAATTTATTGTTCCAAAGGTGTGTTTATTGGGAAAAAAATGAAGTTCTATCCTACAGTAAAATAAAATGAAAAATTTGGATTAATAAGAATGGAGTACAAAAGAATTTGGCATATATTCAGTAGCTTTTCAGTAGAGCATTTAAATTTTTAAAATTACCAATACCAGAGAAAATATCTTTCTTGAAAAAAAAAAATAAAGAAGTTTCCATAGTAACTCAGTGTTAGAATCTCCACACAGATCAAATTTAGCAAAGCTATACTTATTTTTTAATTGTATACACTTTTTACTTGACAAAAAAGAAAAATGAAATTAGATTTGCTTTATACCTACTATGTGCCAGGTGCTTTACCCAATTTCCTCATTGGTCATCATAAGAATCTAGCAAAGAAGATATTATTAGCTTCATTTCTACAGATTAAAAATAACTTGAGGTTCAGGGTGGCCATTTACTTGCCTTATAGTACAGTAAATTGGAGGACCAGGGTCTCTTGAATCTGTGTTTTTAAAGAATTTTAAATAACCCTACCTGCTCTTTACTATACCACATTGAATTTCTAGAAGCTACAGAAAGACATTATTGCTATTTTGAAAGGCAAGCTTGGTCCAGTGAACATCAAGGTCTTTCACACTAAAGAGATAATATAAAGTGAAAAGGGGAAGTTTCTTTATCAATAATAGCACTCACTGGAGAATTAGTGGACTGCCCCATTCTCCCTAGGTACAATAAGATTTGTGAGAGAAGCAGCTGGACACTTTCTTATTTGTCTGGTTCAAACATTATCTGAATATCTACCAAGTTTCCCTCAAATCAAATTTATTAAAATCAGACACATATCATTAGTTCCAATTCCAATTCCAATTTATGTTCTCTCTTACTTGTTAAAGAAATCTTCCTTTAGTGCCTGTGCTAGGTCTCAGGAATTATAGAAAATCAGTCCAACAAGGATAAGGCTTTCTTTTGCCATATGACATCAGTAATGATCCTTAAGTTTACCAAAGGTGAAGACGTCCACTGAAAAACCTTAGTGTCTTTTATTCTTACCAACCATTTCACAGTTAGCTTAAATTTTTGTTCAGAAATTCAATCATTTGTACTCAAGGGAAATTCCAATGTGGGCCATCTTGAAATTTGGTTACTGGAGGATTTTTATCAGACAGGGAAGTAAAGCAAGTTGACTGAATACTAATAAAGAATTTCATCTGAGTGGGAATTAGATGATATCTCTCATTTTAAGATGCCTTAAAGAATCAGTAAGAGAACAAAAGAATTGCGGTATGTCAGCTCTGGATGCTTGCGCTGGCCCCAAAAGCCACAGAAGATGGGGAAATCCCATTGACCTAGTTTCCAACAGACTCATAGTGCTGGGTATTAACCCTGCCTCTGCTTATGTGCTGATAGGATGAGGTGAATTGGGTTCCAGCCTAGTTCCCACAAGGCATTAAGGACAGAAATGTCTTTAACAACCACCCACAGACAATGGAATAAAATCGAAACTTTTTAGTCTGACTTTTAGCATCAAATCACTGCCTCTCTTCCAATCTCTTGTTATTCCTCAGTATAAACCTGTGTTGTAAGTGGGACAAACACTTGTCCGTGACCATGGATGAGTTTCTTTTTCTTTTTTTTTTAAACCTCTCTGAGCTTCAGTTTCCTCATTTGCAAGATTGGAATGGTATTAGTAACTATCTCTAGAATTCTTGGATGTTTAAATAAGATAATACATATAAAGCCTGTGAAGTAGCACCCAATACTACTACCAATACCAATCATACTACTCTTGTTAGTAGCTAGATTCACTACTCAACATTAAGTTTACCAAGGATAAACACATCCACTGAAAACATCTGTCTCCTCGCTTCATGCAGCAAATCATTCCCCAATTAGGCTAAATCTTTGTTCAGAAATTGAATCTTTAGCACTCAAGGGAAATTCCAAAGTGAGCCATTTTGAAATTTGGTCACTTGTAGACCCTCAGCATGATTTATATATTCTTATCTCCGTGTCTGTCCCTGCCTGAACTGCTTTCTCCATTCCTCATTTTTGAGGCAAGTGTAAACCATATATTAATGCCTAGTATAAATCCTACACAGCCATGAAGCCTGGATTGCTCTCTGCACCCCACACTGATTCCTTTACTGTGAAATGCCATTTACTGTGGCACTCATCACATACTTCTTTCTATTATATTTTTGTGCAAAAATCTTCTCTATTGAGAAGACCTAGCTCTGCAAGCGCAGCTGCTAAACTGTCTACTTTATTTTTAAATCTCTCCAAGCATCTACCTAGCACAATTCATATCTAGAAGGTGCTCAGGAAATAATAGTTGGTTGACAGATTGAAATGGAGCCCAGGAAGCCTTGTGGTTCCATGGTTGTGTTAGTCGATGGGTTCAGAGCGTTAAGCTTTTAAAACTAGTAGAGAGGCTTATTCACAGGGCTTGAGCTTCTGCCAGCCAATCATGATACCGCCCCATGCTAACTGCTACTGGCGTAAACAGAGAATTTGGTCATGGAATTTGAGTCTTACACTTGGATTTGACATCCATTATTATTCAGGCTGGCACCTGTTTCTGTTTATAAATGTGACTCTCATTTTGCATCATGAATAAGGTTTGGGTATCAGAGTAATAACTGTGGATTATGAATGCAGCTCCTTACTATGTTTCTTGACAGAAGTGCTATTTTAATGTGAACAATGGTTTTATGTGAACAATAACAAAAAAAAACGAAATGTCTTATTTCTTACTTAAACAGTAGATAGCTGTAAGACAACATAACTAGATAGTGAAATATCTGAGGAGGAGGACATCAAAGTCCTCTTATTTCTCTGGCATTCAAAATTCTTCCCTATTTTCAGAGGCAAACAATTCCCTTGTTTGGGTCAGAAAAACAAGAAACATCTCTCATAATTAAATCTTGCAGCTCTTTCAGGGTGGTCACCTCTTGCTAGCTAAGCAAGGTACAATTCACAGTGAAGAAGAATTATGCATGAGATAGGGCGAGGAGTTACACTTGGGTAAAATCTTCAATTACTGTAGCTTCATTAATGCATTCTCAGTGTCTTACTGCTGAGTGACTGTTCTGAATAAATTGTGCTCTCATGCGTGCACTCAAAGAGATGACAAAATTCTGAATGACTAAGCAGCCAGCAACCAGAAGAGATTCTTCAGGCCACAGTTATTCAGAACTTCCTATATTTATCATAAGAGGAGGAAGAGGAACATGAAAATTTCACAGATCCACAGAATCTCAAAGTTAGAACAGATACTCTAGTGATCATTTATCTGGCCATTCCCTTCCCAGATCTTCCCCCATCCAATGTGTAAATCATCTCTATAATAATCCCCATGAAATGCTCACAGAAGATTGCATGAACAATTCTGATTGCACTGACCTTACTACCATCTCCTGATATGTTCCTTTTCATTAATCATTATACAATTATTTATGCTTATCTAAAATCTGTCTTCCCATAGGTCCTCATTATCCTCTCTAGGGCCACATAAAACCATTCGAATCTTCCTTCCAAATAATAAGCTTTTCAATATTTAAAGGGTTGATGCATATTTCATATTGTGAAAATTTGTTCAATAATGCCAAGAAAAACAAGGGCTGTAAAGGTCATGATACTCCTACATAGGGAAAGCTATTAGGACACCAGGACACCTGGGTTCCATTAGCAAGGAAGAGACAGAGATATCAAGTGGGGTTACCCTTCAACCACCAGCTTCACTGGCTTCTTTCCTTTTGATGTACACCAAACTTTCTCCTCTCTCTACAGATGGCTCTGTCATCTATCAGGTTGTTCAAGCTATAAACTACCACTCTATTACCTTTCATAAATAATCCATTACCTATGTCCTTAATATACCTTGAATATATACACATATTTTCATCTTTGCTGCTACTATCCTAATTTAAGCTATTATCCTCCTTTATTTAAGCTTATTCTAATTTTCTCATGGCTAGTCACCCCACTTCCATGCTTGCCTGTCTCTACTCTAAATTGCATCTCAGAATACATCACACTCCTGCTACAAATCCTTCAAAGCTTCCTGCTGCTCTTAGGGCTGAGACCAAAGTCCCTAATACAACTTTCAAGGCTCTGCCTCTCCTACCTTCTATCTTCTCTCAGCCTCCTTCTGCCCCTTCTCTATGCTAGCCTTGCTGCAGGTCCTTCTAGCTAGGTAAAGCATAGAGAAAATAAATCTGAAGATACTGAAGAGGAACAGTCATAGAAAAAAGTAGGAGAAATGAAAGTATGTTTTGTCACAAGTTAAAGGAAGAGGGGTTTCTATAAAAGAGTAGCATCAACAAATTCACATGCTGCAAAAAGTTCAAAGTAAGATGAGATTTGGCATCTATGAAGCCACTGATAACTTTAATATTAAATAAAAATAAGTTTCTAGGCCAAAAAAATTGGAGGCACAGACAGGTTGCAATGAGGTGAAGTGTAAATAGGAAGTGAGGGAGCAGAGTGAGGAAGGTAC
This sequence comes from Propithecus coquereli, assembly GCF_000956105.1. NCBI lineage: Eukaryota > Metazoa > Chordata > Mammalia > Primates > Indriidae > Propithecus > Propithecus coquereli. The sequence continues at coordinate 2,468,275 of NW_012141636.1, forward strand.
TTAGTGTCTGGAATGAGAAGCAAAGTCAAAAGAAAAAATGTGTTTGTTTCTTTTCTAAATAGGAGGATCCTATTAGAACAGAAGGGGTTAAAGAAACATGAAAGAGTTAACTGATTAAGCAAGGTTTCTGAGAAGGTGAGAAGACAAGATCAAGGCAACACAGGATTATGCAAAATAGCTAGCACAGTGTTTGGCACATAGTGAGTCTTCAATGAGTAATTTGAATATATAGAATAGTAATATTGATTTGTTTTTTATGAGATGGAAACTAGTATGTTTTAAAGGCAGAGGAGGAGTCAGTCTACGGAGAAAAGAAGGAATTCTTATGTCATTTGTAGGTACATAATATACTATGGATTTATGGAAGTTATCTCTGAAGTTTAAGCAAAAGTTTTAAATATTTTGATCAATGTACTTCTAACACTATCTGGTATGCTTTTAGTATATTCTTCAGACTTTATCCAAAACAAAAACTACTCCTGTTTTGCTGTGTCTCCCCAAGTATTCCAGAACGATACTTACTTGCACCTCAACATGAATAAATCGCACTCCAGGTTGAATGCTGTTCTTTCACACTTTATTTTGTCATAAAGGAAGACTCTAGACCTTTAGTCCATTGTTTGAATATGCAGCTCACCGACATCTTGTTATTTCAAATCTAAAGTTTGCACCTGTAAATCATGCTGTTATTCATCCACTATTTGGAGCCACTAATGTAAAGAAGTTTTTTAGAAAATTATATATCTCTAAGGGCCAAGTTTAGACATAGCAGTGGGCTTATGGTCACCCGGGGAGGAAAAATGCATTGCCACTATTAACAAATGACAAAGTGCAAGTCCTGATTAAAAAAATTAAAAAAAATTAAAGTGCAACTTTAATTCAAACAATTATTCTGAAATTTTGCATTTATCAAAGATTTAGTTAAAATAAGACATTGTAGACTTTACTGAAACTCTCTTCTTACTGAAAGAGATGAATTAAGAAACTTCCCAATTGTCTCAAGATACCTTATTTCTACTTAGTGGCAATCACCATAAGAACAATGAATGACTGTCTTTTCTTTTGAGAATTCAAAACTCCTGGCACAATGCCAGATATTTTGTGACTTAATAAATAAATGAGATAAAGTCCTCAAATAAAGAAAACTAATTAGTTTGTTGTCCTTTTAATAAAAATACTTCTATTAGAAAGAGGAGAGGAGGCAGATAACCTAAGTCTGAATCACATCTCAGGCACTTCCTATTTACCTATACGACCTTGAGCAAGACACTTAATTTTTTTCTATCTTAGTTTATACATCTATACAATGGGTTAATACGACATACTTTATAGAATTATCGAAGGAATTAGTGTACCAGATATAAAGCACCTAGCACAATTCTTAATAACAGAATAGGCATTAAATAAATATTTGCTCCTTTCTACCTCTTCCCCTGAAAAAAGTGCAAAATGCAATTACCTGCTCTCAAATAAATATGAGAGTATAAATATAGAAAAGTAGAACTGATATCAAAAAAGTCAAGATATATTAAACTAACATGTTAAAACATAAATAATGTTAGAAAATCAAAGGAAAGATTGCTACATGACAATTAATTTGTGGAAATAAGTGGTAAACACAGTAGAATACGAAGAAACAATTTGAAGCAATTATGTTCCTTTATTTTTCTTCTCTCCATTCTATGTGACACTTTTAGCACAATATTTCTGATCTCTTCATCCTGCTCAGTACCATATAATTTAACATCCATTGTTGATGGTAACAGTCATGAACTAGCACACTCAATGAGAAGTAGAGGCAGGTTATAAAAAAAAAATCCACTGTCTCATTTTCCTCTTGAGAAAAGTATGAATTGCTATTTCTAATTCAAGACTTAGGTCAAGTCACCTTCTCTATGCAGCCTCTCTGACTTCTTAGGCAGAACCTTCTGTACGGTTCCTAGCACTCTGTTCCTCACATCACTCTTACAACAGCCATATGTTGTAATCTCAACGGGCTGGGAGCTCTTCGGTGGCAGAAACTGATTATATTAATCTTGAGATCCCCAGGGCCTAGCACAATGTTTTACATGCAACCAGAAATTAATAAACATTTGTTGAGTGAGCAAATAAATGAATTACAACTACTCGAAATCCTTTCATATTTATTGTCTTATCTCATAAGCTTGCCCTCTTAATTGTTTCACATATATTAATCATATTCCTACAATAATATTGTAAGCTCCTTCAATCTTTTTAGGCTTTCAATCTCCTTTTGAGACTTCTTTGTGGCCCAAAAGCTATGTTTCTTTGTTTCTGTCACCACTCAAAACCTACCCTCAGCGAGGCCAAGCACAATAGGCAAGAAAGTTCATTAAGTATTTTCTGATTGACTTATCCTTGGAAAGTGATTTTTCTGAAAATGAAGCAAGACCTTCATTTGTAGGTAGAATGGATTTTATGGGAATGGACTACAATTTTCTATTGTTTAAAATAAAAAGCTATTTTAAAGGTATTTTCATTGACACCATTAATCACATTCTTCTCTACCTCTTGTGAGAAAGCCATCTTGTGTGTATACTGTACTTCCAGATTGACTGGTAAAAAATTCATCTGATGAATCACCTAATGATGTCTGTAAAAGAATCATAAAGGTCACTTGTGTTGGTAATAACACACAAAGGCAAACCAAACTCTGCCTTCTTTTCATTTGCCAGTCTACTGGCAGCTTGGCACAGTATCTAATGTCTTAGAATATAGTGCTTTAGCATCTAATCAGAAACATTCAGCAAGAGATATAAAAGCCAAGTAAGAAAAATGAAAACACTGAAGAAACAAGAATTCCCTCAAAGCCAAGTGAGAATTGGGTTACCCATGAAGGGAAGAGTGGGAGTAGAGGAGTATAAATAATAAGAGTACAAAAAAACCAAAAACAAAAACATAAACTTTGAGTCAGAAATAACATTCAATTATTTATTAGTCCAGTAAATATTTACTGAACACCTACTAGGTGCCATGAATTATGCTATGTGCTAGAGACAAAAATATAAAATAGATGTGTTTAAAGGGTTCACAATTAAAAAGAGGGAGACAAAGAAGTAAATAATAATACAGTGTGAGAAATACCACTAAATGGTATGTGGTAGCAGCACAGGCTGCTACAGGAACAAAAGTGTATACTCTTCCCATGTTTGAGGGTCAGGGAACAATTTCCAGTAATGGTAATCTAAGCTGAGAGGTAAAAGGTAGAACTTGCTTGGTAAAGGGGATCAAGTGAGGAAAGAGAAAGGGGGACTAGCATGTGAAGAAAATTTCTGGTTTGTTTATGGGCCTGAGAGAAGTTCAGTATGATTGGATTTAGATCTTAGCTCTGCTAGCAGCTGTGTAACTTCTGACGTCACTAACCCTTTCTGAGTCTTAGTTTCCTATCATTTAAACACTTCACATTCATACTACTGGCATAGTAACTGGCAACAGGAGGAGGTTTAAGAAATATTAGTTCTCCCCTGCCTCCTGCTCTTCTGTGAGAAGAAAGAAAACACTTCTGCCCCCAACTCTGCTTCCTCTTCTTTCCTTCCGTAAGGAGTTCATTAGCCAATTCACATGGGCTCAGGATTCACCTGACCATTGAAATAGCTGTACCTTTTTTAATGTAGATACTTTTATCACAATTTAAAGCTGACCTTTAGTTTTTTAGGCCTGGCTGTTTATGTGAATGCAAAAGTTCACAATTCCATTTTTAAAAGCCTGCAGTCTAATGGATTGTCCAATTTCATTCTTTTAATAGCTTTTGACCCAGTGCCAGCTGTTGCCATTTAGACCTTTCCTAACGCTGCCATTTCCATCTGAAATTCCCCATTTGAGGAAGTATAGCAATTTTCCTTGATAAATCTCTCTCTCTTCTTCTTCTCTTCCTTCATAATGTCTTCTCAATTAAGTGAGTATCTCAGGTGGGCTTTTATATACCCTCTAACATATATTAATTTGTCTAAAACATGGAAATCATCTATATTAGCATCATTATGTGATGACTAATTTTATTATTTCTCTCATCCTTTAATCCCTGCCTTCCTTTATTCACTCATTATTCACTCATTAAACTAAAATGTATATTGAATAAAGACAATGCTTGTTTGTTTAATATGCATATAAAGAAACAAGGTATTATTTCTTTGCAAAAATCAAGGCACCATGCTTGCACCAAAGAGCTTCCATAGAAGAAAAAGATATGTAAGTACTTCAAGGAGCTTAGAGTCTAATGGGAGAGATAAAACAGACAGATATATAAAATTAAGAAAATAATGAATGTGGTAAAAAAAAAAAAACAAGGCAAGAGTTATGGAAGTTCAAATAAAAAAGCACGGGACTTGTAGTACACTGAGGATCTAGGTTTAAAGCCTTGCTCTGCTGTTTTCTGCAGCTTTGGACCAGTTGTTTAACCTCTCTGAGTTACTCCACATTTGAAATGGAGATGGCTCTACATCTGTATGGTTTCGGTTTTTTAAAAAATATTTTTTGGTAAGAATAAAATGAAATGACACACATGGAATATTTTTATAAACCTCCAGGTTTCTGGTAAATATACTGAACTAGATCGCTACCTGGGAAGAGATACTCTCTTCAAGACAATGGAGGATAATATGTTGGATAAGCCAGAGTATTTCTACACAATCCTATTAAAAACTAGTGGACGTGGGCCGGGAGCGGTGGCTCATGCCTGTAATCCTAGCACTCTGGGAGGCCAAGGCGAGCAGATTGTTTGAGCTCAGGAGTTCGAAACCAGCCTGAGCAAGAGCGATACCCCATCTCTACTAAAAATAGAAAGAAATTAATTAGACAACTAAAAATATATAGAAAAAATTAGCCGGGCATGGTGGCGCATGCCTGTAGTCCCAGCTACTTGGGAGGCTGACGCAGTAGGATCACTTGAGCCCAGGAGTTTGAGGCTGCTGTGAGCTAGGCTGATGCCATGGCACTCTAGCCTGGGCAAAAAGAGTGAGACTCTGTCTCAAAAAAAAAAACTAGTGGACGTGGAACATGAGAGGAAGAATTCCAAAAGTTGTTGCTCAATTCTGCAACTTGGCTTGATATGCACAATATTTTACTTATTTCTATTTGCATAAACTTATGGGATACAAGTGTAATTTTGTTACAGGGATATATTGCATAGTGGTGAAGTCAGTATTTTTAGTGTATCCATCACCAGAATAACATACATTGTACTCCATTAAGTAATTTCTCATCATCCATCCCCAATACCCCACCCTTCTGAGCCTCCAACGTCTATCATTCTATACTCTGTTCCCATGTGTGCACATTATTTAGCTCCCACTTATAAGTTAGAACATGCAGTATTTGTCTTTTTATGTCTGAGTATTGTTTCACTTAAGATAATGCCCTCCAGTTTCTTTCATATTGCTGCAAAAGACATGATTTCATTTTCTTAATGGCTGAATAGTATTCCATCATGTATATACACCACATTCTCTTTATCCAATCATCTGTTGACAGACACTTAGGTTGATTCCACATGCTTGCTATTGTGAATAGGTATACAGTATTTTAAAAAGAGAACTTGAAAACCTTTACAAGGGATGTGTGCTTCCCAGTATATCCAGTCATCACCTATTTTTCTTCTGACTAGGCAAGAATTTATTAATGCTGTCAGATATTTGCAAAGAAGACTTGGATGGTCTCCTGCGCATGTTCACCCAACTCTGTCCTCAGCCTGAGAGCACGAAGAACCTATACACATACTTGCATGTATGAGCCTGGATTGATTTCCCTGTTCTTCCTGTAAATGTTCTTTCTCACACATAGTTTTACTGTTTTCTCTGTTGAACTCTATATTGATTGTGTCTTTTCCTTTTCTTTACTATCTCCCTTCCCTTTCCCTTCCCAGCCATCATTGCCATCATATTTACACCCACCGTATTCTCTACGAATAAATACTTTGGAAATTCTACAAATTCAAATAAGAACTATGGGTTTTTCTGAATAATGCTTGATCCACTTCAAGTCTGCAAACATATGTCTAATATTCTGGGTTAGATTCTGGCATGTAAACAATTAACTACAGAGCAATGTGGCAGGTATGATGTTAATAATAGAGGTTCAACTAGTTGCTTTGAATAGATGGAAAAGGGAGGCATTTATTCTGCCTAGGAAGGTCAGGAAACCTTTGTAGAGAAGGAGACAGTATTAGAGGCAGCCTATGAACAGTACAGGAAAAAAATCTATAAATGAAAAAAGGAAGGACAGTATTTTTAGGTAGAGGAGATCATTTAAGCAAAGGCTTGGAGTTGCGAAAATTTCTAGATGTTGGGGGAGTGAAATAATGTGCTTAGAAAAACTAATATACTACATTAGGGCTACACAAAATAAAATTTGACTAAAAATCTTTTAAAAGGGCTTGACAAAGGCCAGAGGTATCCTGCTTAGAGCTCTATTCATAACAAATACATAAGAGGCTATTCTCTATTATATCTGTGAAGAAGTTACATATAATATAAAATTTTCTAGCCTAAAAAGAGATGATGGCCAGAGTCAGAACATTCTTGACTTTTGCTGCATTCATGGTACACAATGCTAATCAATCAAGACATTCATCTTTACTAAGTCTGGATACAGCCTCAGAATCCTTCCCAATAGAGATTTCTATAAGGAAGGCCTAGAACTATTGAAATGAAACCTATTTCTAACATTGTTCTAGGTTATGCATTGAGAGGGAGGAGTAACCCTAAAAGATATATTGATAACCCAAAAGAAATCCTTTCACTATATGCCATCCATATTTAGACATGCAGAGCCCATGAATGCATTTCTGCTGTATCTATCTTGTACTGTGTCTATTAGTGGCTCAGAGTACCTCTATAATCTTTGGGCAGGGAGTCTAGACACTAACCACCTGGAAGAAAATGGTAAATTTCAATCACTTAAAATTCTAAACGTAACCAAATAACTTCATAATTGACTGTAGCTTTGCAAAACTGTGATAGGCAGTTATTGCTTTTAAATTAATAAAAATTTATCATCCTAACAAAAGCACCTTAGCAACATAAGTAGCATGGACAAGCTGCATAAAACAAAGCCCCCAGATCAATTTGCAGTGCTCTTATACCATGTATGTGAATTAGCCATCAGAGCTGAAAATGTTCAGAAAAAAATCCACTTTCACACATTGATTAAATTATTTCCTTCATAAGCATAAATAGTTTAGAAAAGAAAAGCCCAGGACTGATTGCTCAGACTCTCCAGGGTGAAGAAAATAAACACATTTTTAAAATCCTCTGCTTTACAAGGTATCCTTTGCCAACCCCCTTAGGAGCAACCTTAGAATCTGCTACAGGCTACAGCAGCTGCTTGCCCACTTTCTCAGCAGCATGAAATATGCTAAACAGTGATTATCAACAGGGAAGGGGATTAAAAGGTCGAGGGAATGATTAAGCAAGATATGATTCCTTCTAAAAATTAGTTTTCTGTAGAGATTGTGAATGATGGAAGCCAGGATAACCTCAAATTTCAATCAATTACACGTGAAACATCTATTTTGTGCTTCCTCTGTGGGAGCTCCCATTAATGTAGTCTTCTGGGCACACTGACAACAGGAGCACATCAAAGCCAAGGTAATTTGTTGCCAGAACCTGAGCCCAACCAAGTATATGTCCATCCCTTCCAGAAGGAAGGAAGGAAGGAAGGAAGGAAGGGAGGAAGGGAGGGAGGGAGGGAGGATCCACTCCACAACCCACGGGAAGAGACCAAAGACAAATCCAAAATGATTGAGTCTTTCATGCAAAAAGAGGCTTGGAGGAAGACTTTACTTGGAAGTTATGATTGTTGGTATGAGCAATTTTAATTGAGGGAAGGTGACTGACTTTCATTATAGAAACAGAGTCCAAGGAGGTTTGAAATGTAGAATGGAAATCACACTAATTCTTCAGATGCTGGTTGGAGTCTTCTCTTGCCACTTATTCACTGTTAGAATCTAGAAGCACTGCTGAACTTCACTGAACCACACTGTTCTCATGTGAGTGCCTAAAATCCACTTCTTGTTCTATTTACAGGTTAGTTAGTGACGAAGGAACAGAAGGAGGGAAAGATTATAATAATTGAAGACAAAATTTATCGCATATTGTTTCATTTAATCTTCACCACAATCCTATGCAGTAGTTATTATACCACATTTTTTAAAAGTGGAAAATTGGGACCCAGAGAAGGTAAGTGACATGTCCCAGCTGATAAGTGGCAGAAGCAAAGTTCAAGTCTTGACTCAAAAGTTAATGTTCTATTCACTATGTTCTACTTGCCTTTTTAGATTATAAGGTTTTTAAAGGCAGGGGACACAATTGTGTTTTCCTTGTATCCCTAGTACTTAACATATTCGTTACATAGTAGGTACTCAATAAAGATTTTATGAATAATAAGTAATGTTCCTAAGTATATAAACTGGTTCAGTTCAATGTAGCTAAATAAACATTGATAGAGTATATTCTATTGTCAGACACTTTGTTTCTAGTTAGAAGCTAGGAATTCAAAGATGAATTAATAATCACTCTCAAAAGGAGTCACAATGTAGTAACAGAGAGACATAGAAACAAAATCGACTTCCCACTGGTTTTACTTACATTGATATATTTTCTGCAGTTTCAGAGAATTCATGGACTTCTTTTTGAACATGTGCTAAAAGTGTCTGAAGTTACTTCTCTGCCAGCTTTTGGGGCTTAACCAGAATGGGAGTATAGACTCCTTTAGTTTGTAGCAGAATATGAGCCATAGTGAGCTTAGAGAGCTGTTTTCACTTATAACTTAAGGACTACCGGTAAGTAATCTTTGAGCCCCATGGTTCAAGTTTTGGCAGGTATGAAAAACAAAATATTTGCCATGATTAATTTAATTTAATTTAATTTTTTATTTCAATAGATTTAGGGTGTATAAGTGTTTTTGGTTACTTGGATGAATTGTATAATGCTGAAGTCAGGGCTTTTATTGTACCCGTCATCAGAATGGTGTACGTTATACTGAATAGATAGATTTTTACCCCTCATATCCTTTCTACCCTCCCTCTTCTTAATTTTCAATGTTCACACCACTTTATGACTATATATTCTCCTTATTTAGCTCCCACTTATAAGTGAGAACATGTTGTGTTTGTTTTTCCCTTACTGATATACTTCACCTAAGATAAAGGTGTCTAGTTCCATCCAAAAGACATTATTTCATTCCTATTTTATGGCTGAATAGTACTCTATGGTATACACACAACACACACACACACACACACACACAACACACACCCTACATTTTCTTTATTCACTCCTCAGTTGATGGACATTTAGGTTGATTGAATATATTCACAATTGTGAATTGTACCACAATAAACATTCGAGTGCAGATGTCTTTTTTAATTTTTTTATAAAATGACTTCTTTTCCTTTGGGTAGATACCCAGTCATGGGGTTGCTGGATGGAATGGTAGGTCCACTTTCAGTTTTTTGAAGAATCTCCATACTGTTTTTCATAGAGGCTGTACTAATTTACATTCCCACCAACAGTGTATAAATATTCCCCTTTCACCATATCCACATCAACATTTTTTTTTTTTTTTTTTTTTACTTTTTAAAAATGGCCATTCTGACAGGGGTAATGTGATAATTTCATTGTGGTTTAAATATGCATTTCCCTGATAATTAGTGATATGGAGCATATTTTCATGCTTTTTTGGCCATTTGTCTATCTTCTTTTGAAAAAAAATTGTTCATGTCTTTTGCTCATTTTTGGATAAGGTTATTTGATTTTTGTTGTTGCTTGTTTGTTTTTTTCTTGCTGATTTGTTTGAGTCCTTTGTGGATTCTGGAAATTAGTACTTTGTCAGATGTATAGTTTGCAAATATTTTCTCCCACTCTGTAGGTTGTCTGTTTGCTCTGTTTATTATTTCCCTTGCTGTTCAAAAACTTTGCAGTTTAATTAAGTCCCATTTATTTATTTTTGTTGTTGCCATATTCATTTTTGGGGTCTTCATCACAAATTATTTGCCTAGACCAATGTCTAGAAGAGTTTTTTCTATGTTTTCTTCTAGAATTTTTAGGTGCAGGTCTTACATTTAAGTCTATAGTCCATCTTGAGTTAATTTTTGTATATGGTGAAAGATAGGAACCCAGTTTCATTCTTCTGCATGTGTCTATCCAATTTTCTCAGCACCATTTATTGAATATGATATTCTTTTCCCAGTGTATGTTTTTGTCTGCTTTGTTGAAAATCAGTTGGTTGTAGCTAGATACGGCTTTGTTTCTGGGTTCTCTATTCTGTCCCATTGATCTATGTATTTACCTTTATACCAGTACTATGCTGTCTTGGTTATTATAGACTTGCAGTATAATTAGAAGTCAGGTAATGTAATCCCTCCACACATTCTTCTTCTTCTTCTTTCCCCCCTTAGGATTGCTTTGGTATTCACATTCTCTTGGTTCCAAATGAAGCTTAGAATTATTTTTTCTAGACCTGTGAAAAATGATGTTGTTATTTTGATGAGAATTTCATTGACTCTGTAAATCACTTTGAGAGGTACTATGGACATTTTAACAATGTTGATTCTTCCAATCCACAAGCATGGGATGTTCTTCCATTTGTTTATATCATCTCTGATATCTTTAATCAGTGTTGTATAGCTCTCCTTGTAGATATCTTTGACCTCTTTGGTTAAGTATAATCCTAGGTATTTTATTTTCTTTGCAGCTATTATAAATGGTTTTGAGTTCTTGATTTGACTCTCAGCTTGATTGTTATTAGTATAGGAATGCTACTGATTTCTGTACATTAATTTATTAACTTGAGACTTTACTGACATTATTTATCAATTCTAGGAGCCTTTTGGAGGAGTCTTTACAGTTTTCTAGATGTAAGGTCAGATCATCAGCAAATAGGGATAGTTTGACCTCCTCTTTCCCAATTTGGAAAATTTCTTTATTTCTTGCTCTTGCCTGACTGCTCTGGCTAGGACTTCTAGTACTACGTTTAATAAAAATGGTCAGATTGGGCATCCTCTTCTCGTTCCAGTTCTTAGGGCGAATGCTTTCAACTTTCCCCCATTTAGTGTGATGTTGGCTGTGAGTTTGCCTTAAATAACAAAAGCAGTGCTAACAGGGAAGTTCATAGTACTAAATGCCTACATCAAAAAGACAGAAAGATCAGAAATTAACAATATAATGACACACCTCAAGGAACTATAAAAAGAACTAACTGAATCCAAAGCTAACCAAAGAAAAGAAATTACAAAAATCAGAGCAGAACTAAACAAAATGGAACCCCCCCAAAAGTACAAAGGATCGATGAAACAAATAGTTGATTCATTGAAAAGATAAACAAAACTGATAGACCACTAGCTAGATTAACCAGAAATAGAAGAGAAGAGATTCTAATAAGCTCAATCAGAAATGAAAAAAGAGATATTACAACTCATACCACAGAAATACAAAATATCAGCTGAGACTACTATTAAAAACTCTACACACACAAACCATAAAATTTAGAGGAAATGGATATATTTTTGGAAACACACAACCTCCCAAGCTTGAAACAGAAAGAGATAGAAATCCTGAACAGACCAATAATGAGTAGCAAGATTGAAACAGAAATAAATAACCTTCCAATTAAAAAAATCCCAGTATCAAATGGACTCAGAGATAAATTCTACCATACCTACAAATAAGAACTGGCACCTATCCTATTGAAACTATTCCGTAACATTAAGAAGGTAGCAATCCTCCCAAACTCATTCTATGAAGCCAGTATCACCCCAATACCAAAGCCAGAAAAGTACACAACAAAAAAAGAAAACTAAAAGATCAATATCTCTGTTGAACATAGTTGCAAAAATCCTCAGCAAAATACTAGCAAACTGAATCCAACAGCACATCAAAAAGATAATTCCCTGGGTTTCATCCCACAGATGCAAGGGTGGTTCAACATAACAAATCAATAAATGTGATTTGTCACCTAAACAGAATTAAAAACAAAAATTATGTGATCATCTGAATAGATGCAGAGAAAGCATTTGATAAAATCCAGAACACCTTCATGATAAAAATCCTCAACAAACTAGGCATAGAAGGAAGATACCTCAAAATAATAAAATGTCATGCTTTTAAAGCCACATTTCCTGTCTTTGGTTTGACTTTGTTTCTTAAGGTTAAACATCACCAGCATTTTTAGAACAAAGAAAGGATTTGAACAAAGTCAAAATTTACAGAGGACTCAAAATGAAGGGAATTAGAAAAAACTACCAAGCACAGAGTAATAATGATATCGCTACTAAATAAGAGGAAAAGTAAGTGTCTCTAGGATTAATAAGAGCATCAAGGAGAGTCTGGCTTTGACAAATCTTAAGAATGCAAATGCATCAAGGTTAAGGGAGTAAACACAGAAAAAACTGTCAAGACCTTGTCCAATGATAATCATGGAAGGAGGCACATAAATATCATGATCATTGAAGATTTGCTAGGCTTAGAGAGCAGGAATATTTTATGAAGTCTCTTCCTGACCTAGAAAGAATAAGGCTATAGAAAGACAAGTAAGGCTATAAAATATCCTCTTGTTCAAATTCCAGGCTGATCAAGCAATTTGCAGTGGTGGAAAATATTTTAAATAAGTAAACAATCCTTTTAAAACATATGTATTTCCTTATACCCCTTGGCCTTTGCTTTATTTATTCAGCAAGGTCATTCTGTATTCATTGCCTTAAGTAAGGGATGGTCCCAAAACAAACAGACTAAGATTCCATTTTTGGCTTTGGAATTTTAAAAGTTTATCTCTTAGCCAGAGAAACAGAAAGAACTCTGTATAGATTGGGGAGAACCATAGTATAAAAAATGGCAGTTTCCCACCTCCATAACTTAAAATCCCTCAGTCTAGGAGAAGGTCAATTTTAAGAAGGAATCAAAGAGTATATATATGTTGCAGGCTCCTGAAAAATGCAAGAATTTCTCAGGCTCAGCACAATGATTGGTTGAGGAGACATCGACCTCCCACATAGACTTGTATTATTCATTCACAGAAGATATCTGTAACTCAATATCTCAAAGAAGAAATGACTACAAAGGTCATTTACTAGGAAAATTTACTAGCAAAGTAAAAGTTACTAGAAAATTTTTACTAGCAAAATTTACTAGCAAAGTGCCTGGTATATAGTAGACACAAATTATTATTAAGTGATTAAATAGAGTCATATCTAACTATAAGTTTTCAGATTCTAGACCTGGGGACAAAGCTTTGACAACAGTGACTAAACTGAGATGTCAAGCCAGCATTTGGTTAATATACCCTAAATGATAAGACATGAAAAACTTTACATATCTATGAGAAATGCTATATCAATTAAGAACAGGGCAGAACAAAAATATACATTTAGGTTTCTACTTCACTATTTGTTACAGTTGCTGTGAGATCACTATTTCTCTGCATCTGGATTCTCTCTAATCTGTCCATAGTGCATGTCACACAGAATTGGACTTACAACTCACTGGCAGTGCTCTTATTTCTCTTCTAGGCTTTAGGGGCTGGAAATAGCCATTATTTGGAGGCTACTAGGTGATCTGTGGTGCTGTAGTGTTTCCTGCTTTGTAAGAGACTTGCCTGAATTTTAGGATTTCGGATGCAGCAAGCAGCACCTATCAGATAGCTGGATACAATGGCTGAGCCTTTTAGTGCCTTCATGTGTCACAGGCAAGTTGGCAAGGTTGAGTTATGATAGTTCTATTTAATGCCATTTTTTAGAATCAGTGTGTCTCTGGCAAACTCTGAAAGGTTGAAACTTATATAATCTAAATGAGGGAAAAAGCTTTTTCCTCATCAATCTGGAATAATGCTTCTATGGAATCTACAAGTATAACACTTTTACATATCTGATGGACAACCAAAACATGCAGAGAAGATGCTATACAATCAAAAAATATAATAAAATTTCCTAATAAAATTGCCACTAAGAAAAACCCTGTAATAAATCATCTTGCATAACAGAATTTTCCGTTTCTTTTTTTTAGACTGTACTCTCTGAGGGGAGGGGCTGTGTCTTCTCAACTCTTGAAGTCCAGAGCCCAGCACCTGGGTTGGTAGATGCCAAGTAGGCAGTGGTTGGTAATAAACCTAAATAACCAGCCACTATCTTATCTATTTTGTGAATTTTAATTTGATATTTCAGAGATTTCCTAAAGCAGAATAATCAGACTATTTTGGAATATTCCCTTCAGTTTGGTAGAAAATATGTTTTTGGAAAAATGGCAGTGGAGACACATAGTTCCAGGTCAGGAACGATGGAAGGAAGAATCGTATACCTAACCAGAAAAGAAAGTCTGGATTACATATAGCACTTTTACTATGTCCACGTGGTCTCTCACTTTTGGAACAAAGTATGGCACAAGTGTCAGCACAAAGATGGAAGTATTCAATTCCTCTGGCTTCCCAGTTTATTGCTCAGGTACCTGAAGTCATAAAAATACAACAGCTGGGAAATACAAGAAATAGAGCAGGTTTTGGTGGAAATATAGTAAGCTCAATTTTATACATGCAAAGTATAGGGTATATCTACGCTTTCAAGGTGGACATATAGATTTGCGGATCATTAGCATTATTTTAAGCATAATTTGAGTGAATTACGTCACCCAAGGAGAATGAATGGAGTACATCAAGCCCTGAGAACAGCAATGTTTTAGAGGTAAGTGGATAAAGAGGAGTTGTAAAACAGGATGAGAATAGTCAGAGAGGTCAGAGGTCAAATTAGAAAAACTTCTTTCTCTGATTTTTTTTCTCATTAAGGTCCTATTCTTCTCCAAGCTTAAAAAGTGACCTGGAGGAAGAAAAAATTACGATATTCCAACTGGCTTTCTGAATAGGCCCATTAAGTTCCTTTACTGCTCCCTCACCCTGAGTTAATAGTTTAATGAGAGAATGACATAGAATGCTTTTTATTTTCTTAAGAGAAAAATCTCTGTTTTAATATCATTCCTACTGATCACTTCTAATCACTCCCCAAGTAACTCACAATAGCTGTTGACAATGATGAAGTGAAATGCCATATAGGTAGATAGGTATATGTGTCTCTGTGCCTATTTACACATATTTATTGCCATGTGTATATAATGCACACATTTATATATTAATATACACACATGCATTTTCATCTCATAACAATAACTCTTTTGACTCTTCTTATTTAAAGTATGATAAAATACAAATGCTATAATCTCAATCTGTTAATATCACCCTCTTCTTTTAGGGAAAAACATGGCCCTGACAGAAGAGATTATTACACTTTCCAGACCTGAATTGACAACAAACAAACAAACAAAAAGAAAGTAAACTAATATTTATTCAGTATCTATTATGTGGAAGAATTGTTCTAGGTTCATTATATTTATTATTTCATTTAATCATTTTTTTAAAAAAGGCACGGACATTGGATACACCATAGACGCAGTTGAAAAGTAGTAGAAAACAGAGTCTTGTGAGGATAATGGCTGGGAAACCCTCTGTTTGAGATCTGCCTCTTCATTCATGTGTTCTCTCCTCTCGATTTCTCAATTTATGGACACAATCATTGCATACTTAAACTTGGGCCATAGGTTTCCAATACTAGCTGTATATCAGAATTTTCACTGGGACTTCTGAAAGCTACTCAGATCCTTCTCCAGACTTCCTGTATATGGATATCTGATGGATTCCTAGAATCTCATGTTTATAAGCACCACAAGTGATTCTGAGGCTGAGTCAGTATTGGAAATCACTGATCGTGGTATTCTCAGGACTTCCAGAAAGCATCTGACAGGGTGGTTTGGAGAGCCATTAAAAATATGACTAAAAGACTTTCACAACCTGTTACCCAGATTCTGGAAGTTTGGGGATCACTATCTGCAACACAGGATGTTTTTTTCTGCTTAAACCCCTAGAAAGCTATAGTGAAGCTTAAGGAAATCATAAGATGGTTGCTAAATAACCAAAGGGGTGAAGGCAGCTATTAAACAGAAATTAAAAGCACATGATTTTTTTAATCTACAAAAATGCAAGCAGAAAGGTAATATAATTGAGTGTGAACATTACTGGTGGGATAGAGAACTTTATTAAATTTATATCCCCTGAACCTATAGAACCACATAATTCCAATTGTTTTCAGATCTAATTTCTACTCAGTTAATACAATATTTTAAGTTTTAACTAAAACGCTTAATCCTGTCTAATTCCTCTGAAGGCATGCTTACTTTTCTTTATCAATACTATTGAATACATGGCTATGCATCTGTCCTGATCATGTAGTAGAGTATGCTTTGTGCTGGGAAATAATGCTAGTTGGGGAATGTGCTCACATATGCTTTCCCAGGGATGGAAGTAGATGTCTATTAATTCATCTGTCCTCTTTCAAGCAGTCCCAACATTGTGCTCCCCACTCACTGTTGCAAATTAGATAGCCAATTAATCACCAAAAAATGTAAAACAGACTTGCAAAGGAATTAATTTTCTTATAAAGCATCATTAAAACAGCAGCTATATGTCAGACACTATTGTAGGCAGCATCAGTACTAAGGAAAATGAAGGAGAATGCTTTCCTTTGAGGATCTTACAGGTAGTTTAGGAGACAGTCGTGTAAACAAATCAATGTATTAATGCAGTAAATGCTATCATAGGGCTATGCACATGATGCCATCATAGCAAAGTGGAAGCAGTATCTAATTCTATCTAAGGAAGTCAGCAATAATTTCATAAAAGAAATAACGTTAAGGTTGTATCTTGAAGGTTTGAGTTGTATTATATTTAGTTCCCTCTAATCTTTATTACTTTTTAGCCAGCTATAATATTTCAAATTTCACATATATGTATAGAAAGAATAGTCTCAAATATTTAAACAGTCTTACTCTTTTCAAAGTTTCACAAGGTAATTTCCATTAGATCAGAGTTATAACTTAACAAATGATTATCCTTTACACCAGAGCAAAGATAAAAACTTAATTAAAGATACTAATATTAATCAGCTGTGATATATACATGACATTTTATGTGGAAAAAATCAAGAACTTAAGGAACCAAGAGAAAAAGATATGCTATAGTTTTGTTTCTAGACTTAAATTCCACCTGATTCACACTTTTAGAAATATGCAGTTGTCCCATCTATTGCACTGTGGTAGACAGAATAATGGCTCATACAAAGATATCCATGTACTAATCCACAAAACCTTTGAATATGTTACCTTACATGGAAAAAGAGACTTCATAGATGTGATTAAGTTAAGGAACTTAAGATGGGAAGATTGTCATTATCCTGGGTTTCCAGGTGATCCCAAGGTAATCGCAGGGTCCTTATAAGTGGAAGGCAGTAAAGGAGAAGCGATGACAGAGCCGGGGTTGGAATAGTGTACTTTGAAGGTGGAGGAAGGGGCCACAAACCAAAGAATGCAGGCCGTCTCTAGAAGCTGGAAAAGGAAAGGAAACAGATTCTCTCTTGGAATCCCCAGAAGGAATACGGCCTGCTGGCTCCTTGATTTTGTCCCTGTAAAACTGATTTTTGACCTCTGATCTCAGGAAATTTAGATATTAATAGTAAGTTTGTGTTGTTTTAAACCATTAAGTTTGTTGTAATTCATTACATTAGCATTACTAACCGATACATTCACCAAAGCCTTAAAAAGACAACCAAACTAGAGCTGTAAGCACAGAAAGCCATCAATTGTGCATAACTTATAACAGTTCTACATTAGAAAAGAAATATTTCCTAAAAAGACTAGGGAAAGAGTTACTTACTCCTGATCATCACTCATGAATTCTGTTATCTTCAGCAAAGCTATAGCATCCCTTCTTTTTTCTTAGAATTTTCAAAAAGTATGTTGAGGTCCATTGAACATTACTCAGCCTTGGGTCTCCTTAACCATCTTTCCTGAAAATAATGACCTGAAATGTAGCAGGGTATGGATAAGCCAACTGTTCCTCATCTGAATAAAATTAACATACCCCCTAGCAACTGAGGGATGGCTAATGGTATAATGGCAGTCCACAAGATGTAGAGTTGGATTATTTATCATGTTACTTAAATTCCAAAGATATACTTCACCTTAATGACCTTACATATTAAGCTCAAAGAAAGTGTCAAAGCACAAACAAAAGCACAGAGGTAAAAAACCTAGGGAAAACTCAACCCTGACATCTTCTGTCATTTCTCCTGGAACAAGAAGAGCCCTGATGAAAATTCTTGGTCTCAACAACCTAATCTCCACTGTCAGGTTTCTTAGATTGCTAAAAAAGTTGTTGGGGCATCAGGAACTTGAGGCTATTAATGAAATAAAGTGATTCTATGAGGGAGTACCTTTATGTGGTGGGGTTTTATAAAAAGGTAGGAGGCCAAAATATAAGGTCATATTTGTTTGCAAAGGGTTACTAGAAAGTACAGTAATTATGTACTTCACACAAACACCATTTGACGTATATCTTTGACTTGCTTCCTATACATGGCAGACACTGCTGGGAATGGCAGATAGAGCATTGTTGGAGAAAGATCTGGTCCTTGGCCTCACCAAACTTAAAGTTTAATGGAGAATACAATGAGAAAAATACAAAGGACTTTGAGAGTATGTAATAGGGAATCCTGACTAGTTTGTGCATAGTCAAGGAAAGCTTCCTTTGAAGAAGTATGAATAAGCTAACAATTGAATAAAAGGTGAAGAATCTCAGGAGAAAGAGAGGGAGAACATTACAGATAAAGGAAGAAGCAGGTGCAAAGATTCCAATATGAGAAGGAGCTTGATATATTCAAAGAACTGAAAGAACAGTGAGGCTGCATGCAGTACAAGGAAGGAGAGAGGGATCAGCATGAGAGAAGGCTGGCAGTGAGTAATCACCTAGCATTTTGTGGGCTAGCATTAAGGATTATAAACTATATCTTAAAATGAAATGCTATAAACAAATTTTAAGCAGGGGAAAATTGTGATCAGATTTGTCTCTTCAAAGTCTCTGGCTTCTCTGTGGAATATGGATTGGCATGGGATAAGAATGGATATGGGGAGACTAGTTAGCAATTCATGTGAGAGAAGATGACTGGAATTAGACTGATGGCAGGGGAGATGGAGAGAAAGGAACACATTAAAGAAAGATTTTGAAGTCAAAATTGACTGATACATAAAAGGAGATAAGGGAGAAAGATGAGTCATGATACTGTCATGACCAAATGTCAAATGGTAGAGCCAATTCCCGAGAGGAAGAACAGTGGAGGAGGAGATTTATCAATAGAAAATCATAAACTAAGTTTTGTTTATGTTGGTTTGATGTTCCTGTAAGGTATCAAAGTGAAAATTCTAAGAAGACAGTTGGATATATAGGTCAGCAGTTGAGAATATAACTTGCGACAAGAAATATAAATTTGAGGTGATCACTAAATAAATGATAACTAATTTCATGTGAATAGATGAACCCACCTTGGGAAGAGGTTTAAAATAAGAGTGCTGAGGAACTCAGTTGTAAGGAAAATACAGCACATGCATGTGACTAAATGGCATATTAAGAGCTCAGAGGCTTTGAATCCAACATGAATTCTCGATTTTCTGGAAAAAACAAACAAGCAAACACCATTGATGATTTTTCATCAACTATACACATCGTGGTCTTCCTTTCTCTCACCAGACAATCCTATGCTATCTCCCACTCCCTAATTCACTTTTGATTTGGGGCCATTACTACTCATCACCATCAGTCAGGAAGATACTATCCACCTTCTCTTATTATCCTCATAAAGGATCTAAAACTGGAAAATGGGGAAAAGTGGACCTCAGTGAAAGTAGATGAAAAGTCATATTCCCTTCTCCCTTTCACTTGTAATTAATCACTTTTTTTTTCTCCTTGACATTTTCCAGAATTCCGTATTTTAGATGAAGTCCTTGAAAATGAGACAAGTTAAGCAACTTGCCCAAGAACAAACACATAGCTAATTTAAGTAACTCTTTGTATTATAATATAGCAAGCTGTCAGCTCATTATATAGACTGATAAGAAATAAATTGTTCTCAATCATTATGGAAACAGAAAAATCTTTTCTAAAGAGAAAAGTACAACAAGTTAGCTACAGATCACAATTTTCTATAGCAAACTAGAGGAAGATAGCGATAATCCTGTTTTCTCTGTTGATTTATGTTTGTTGAAAAATGGTTTCGCCATACTATAGCCTGACATTTTGAACCTCGTGGACTAGAAGTCCAGAGCCTAGAGGCAAAATCGGTGTGCAGTTTTGAGACTGGATTACATTTGTAAAATATGGAATTGCTAGATCTGTGCTAATCAGCAGGAATGTTGAGCTTCCCACAAAGTAATAAGGATGAATCTTCTACAAAACTATAGTTATAGAATATTTTTGCTCCTTCAGGCTGTACATCTGGTTTTCTTAGAATCTTAGCAACTAGTTGTAATAGCCAGAGTCTTCTCTGGGTCTCTATTAGTCAATATAATAGCTGTGAGTCTGTCACCAAAGATAAGTTGCTCCTTTAAAGACTTCATAAAACACCTACTTCCTCCACAAACAGGATAAAATTTCTGACGCAATTAGACTTTTAGAAATCACCAAATATTTATTGAGTGCCAAAAAGACCCATGATATGTTTGACACTGTGAACTAATAAGAAATATAACTCTTGGCTTCCAGAAATTTATAATGTAGTGATAGCTCAAAACAGTTTTGCATTACAAAACAATAGGTTAGAAGGATAAGTAAACACATATCTTCAGGACAGAGTGGTTAGGAGGAACACTTGGGAGGAGGCCTGATCTTGTGTGTGTTCTATGTCTGTGCATAGTGTGTGTGTGTGTGTGTGTGTGTGTGTGTGTGTGTGTGTGTGTTCTAATGATGAAGATATCCACAGGAGGGTCAGAGGAAACATACATTTTCAATCTGATTGGGAATGTATATGTGGTTTTGGGATTACTGAACGCAGGAAGGAGGTCTGTTTGTGTGAAGCGGAAGTATTGGCTTTTAGGGCTAGGAGGTTCAATTGACATTAATCATATCTACTGATAATCCCTATGCTTTCACGACCATGTCTCAGAATCTTTTATATGTCATCTACTATAAATAAGGGACTACCACTGTCCATCTATTACAAAGTTTTAAGTCTATGAGGTTCAAAATATGTTTTGATCAAAGTATAAAAGATAGCAAACTCCTTCTAATCCCAACTTCTTTCCTGTAGCCATGAATACTGGTACTCAAATAGACAAAAACCCAGCCTAGTATAATTAATACCAACAGATGTTTCTAGAAAAATTCCAAATCAGTGACAGCCTAGGAAAATAACCAACTTCAAAGACCGTTAACAAGCTAGCTGAAAATAAGAAGAGTACTATAAAGTGATATTTTTAAAGCACAAGAATTATACCATGAATCATTTGGGACAAAAAGATGATGTAATAGTCATAGTGAATGAGAATGAATGGAAAGGAAGCAGCTCACCAGAGAGAGACCAAATACTTATTGAAGAAAGAAATCACCACAAGACTATAGAAGGAGAGCCCTAAGTCTGACTAAGGAAATAAGCAGGAAAAAGGCAGCAGAAGGGAAAATTGGCTCACCCCTGCCTAAAAAAACAGAGCCAGCATTCAGTCAAATTGAGAGTTCACTCAAAATATCAATCACTTCCAACTGAGAATCTCTATTGAAACACATAAAGTGCCCAGCCATCCTGGTGACTTATTTCAGAATCGATTCCTGTGTTAGTCAGGCATCTGCCCAGCAAATTAAATGATGCACAATTTTAGAGCTGAAACAGTCTGAGAAATGGCTGCTTTGTCCTGAAGTTTTTGAAAGGTACATTTGCCACCTTTCCATAAATATAAAATAATTTATATTGGCATAAATATAAAATAATGAAAGGATAAGTATATTGCCTTGTAGATGCTTATCATATAGATAATGAATATTTATTGAACAAATGAATGGTATGATATATACCCTATCTCTCATGTAATAAGTATTTCAACTATGCCATTTCATTCTTCCAAAACAGAACATCTAAGAAGTTTAGGACATAGAATAGCCGACATTTTAAATTTTAACCTTTTTGGATATAGTATTCAAAAGTGTTCAGAATGCTTGATGCACTGGTATTGGTTGACTTTAAGGAAAGTACATATAAAAATTCAATATGGCCCAAACTCTTTCAAAAATTCACTACCTTTGGACATAGAGTGTGAAATAATTAATTAAGGAAATAAATCACTTATTTATTAATTTGTTCAACAAGCATTTCTTGAGCACCTACTCTTAGGCAAGACTCATTTCTAAGACTAGAGTTGCAGAGACAGAAAAGTAATGGAGCTTACATTTCGGTGGGCCCAGTGTAATTATATATAACAGCATGAGGAATGTGAGAAGACTCAAAAATTAAAAATGTAGCATATTGTAACCAAATTGAAGTATATAACTTGTCACCATATCTTCAAACTAACCTAATAGTGTTAGGGAATAACTTGGGGACAAGAATTAGAAAAAGTTCCTGCTGATCAGACCTGGAAATGTGACCTTTCTCTTGACATTTGTAAACCTTCCTATTATCTCCTCCTGACAATAGGTTACAAGACTTGGTTTTGAAAATATTCCAAAATATAACTTTAAAAACTCAAATAAAATGATTTATTATTCACTTCAGTACTTCAGTACTTCAGTACCTCAGTACTTCAGTACTTCATTTTTTAAAAAGCTAGTTTAGCAGGTTAAAATAAAATAGTTCACTTTTTCTTTTCCTGCATTTTGCTATGTCCAATCATTTCTGGAGATAATTGCAGATATGGTTTCAGATTTTTGGCATATCTTTGCTTCTGGACTTGTTTGTAGATATTGTTTCAATAAAAAGCTAGATAATAGGATATGATGCTAGATTTTGCAACAGCTTACATCTAAAAGATGTATTTACATCTGACCCTTTAATGCATTGTTAAAAAATATCGATCTGGGGGTACTTTGTAAGTGGATATACACCATATTAGAAACTATATTTTTGTTTCTGAAATGAATGAAAATTGAATATGCTCCCTTGGTTTCTCTTTCTTTTTTAACCTAAAATGAGATGAATGAAAACTTGAGTTTCCCAAAGTAGATCAGGATGTGACCATAAACTTCAAATCCTTAATTAACTGACAGATGTACAATTTGGTTGCTATTTACATAGTTTTATCCTCTCTTCATTACCTCTCCCATTCCCCATGGTTTCAGGACTTGACTTTTCTATACCTTTTTCTGTTATCCCTTGAGCCATCACTTGAATATGTTATTAACAAGCCTCCTCACCTCTTGCAAGTGACTTAAACCTTTATGAAAAAAACAAAGTAGCCATTTTATATCTCATCTCTGTCAGGAATCTTTTCTCTATCCAGCAGTCCCCAACCTTTTTGACATCAGGGACTTGTTTCATGGAAGACAATTTTTCCAAGGATGGTAGGGGGGTGGAGACAGAGCTTAGGCAGTGATGCAAGCAATGGGAAATGGCTATAAATACAAATGAAGCTTCCCTTGCTCACCCACTGCTCACCTCCTGCTGTGCAGTCCATTCCTAAGTTTCATGGAAGACAATTTTTCCAGGAAAAATTGGGGCAAGGGGGCAGAGCTCAGGTGGTGATGCATGGCCTGGTTCCTAACAGGCCACTCACTGGGTACCAGCCCATGGACTGGGTACCAGGGCACAGCCTGAGGGTTGGGGACCGCAGTTAAACATTGCATTCTAAGCACCTTAGGTAACACTCTCTCCACAACATCAGCCAGTACTGATGTTTTGCATTCTCTTCTTTTTCAGGAAGTGTAAAAGCAGTAAAAGAAATACTACTAACATTCATTTTTCTTGTCTGGTGTGAGTTTTCACTTTTGTAGCTGGAAGCATCTGGGCAAACAGGTATCTATAAACATAACTAAAGCTGTGTTCTCAGTGTCAGCTTCCAAACAGAAGGGAATGGGGTTCACTAAGACAAACATAGTTCATGAATTTCTCTTTGTGAAATGCTCTTCCCTCTCAGGCTGAAGCCAAATAAGGGAGATCACAGACTGATCATTGAGTTGGACCTGAAGCAGATTATAAGAATTAAGGAAAAGTAACCTGTTCCAAAGGCAAGAGCCAGCTTAGCCAACCCAAAACTGGAGTGTCAATTCAAGGGGCTCTGTGTGTCTTAATGGGGGTGTTACTAACATTTTGGATATATAATTGAACATGATTGTCTCATACATTTCTGGATACTTGGCACCCCTGGCCTCCTCCCATTTTATGGCAATAGCTTTCCCCAGTCATTGCAACAAAGAACAATGTGGCCAAACATTTCTAAAAAGTACCTACGAGGATGGTGCTGCCCTGAGGTATAAATCATAGTGCAAGACAGAATGTGACACAATGATGATGCCTGGTGGAGGAATCAGGAAGGCAGATGGGTAGAAGTAATAAAGTAAACAACTGTAGGTAACACAAAGAAACCCCAAAGACTGTAGGCCTATACATCTAACAGTTTTTAATACTATCCTGAAGTAGGATAGCCCAAAATACTGTCCAAGATCACTTAAAGTTTCCAAAATACAGCACCATACTCTAGCTGTTTTTTTCAATTTTTTAAAATTCTGCCTTAATTGATTTATGGCTCTTGTTCTCAGATTTGAGTTGACCTTACAGGATGCTACCTGCTTTATAGAATTCTTATTTACCCTAAAGGAATGATTCCAATTCTTGGAATTAAATGAAATTACTGATACTCTAATACTTATGTCCTTAAATGAGATAATGCACTTTCCTCAAGGGTAGAGATCTCTAAAGAAAACAAGGAATGAAAGCTGTATCAACACCAAAGTTTCTGAAGGAAATATAAAGCATACTCCTCAAGACATAGTAAATTCCAAGCACTTAGGAAAACAGGTTCTTGTGGAGAAAGGGCTTGTCACTGAAACCAAAAGAAAGGCAAGAGGGAAAAAAAAATGTCTTGAGAGTATGTGTTTGTTCTCTTATGGAATTGGGTAAAGTTTAGGGTTTGGAAGATAAAAATCTACCATCAGGTACAATGTACACTATTCTGGTGATGGCTACACTAAAAGCCCTGACTTCGGCATGATACAATTTATCCATTTAAGAAAAAACACTTGTACCTCCAAATCTATTAAAATTTTTAAAAAAGAAGGAACAATGAAGTTTCCTCCTACAAGTGTTCGGGACATGAAAACTTACACTAGGAAAATAAAAAAAGGTTGAGAACACTGGCATGGTCATTTGCAAAAAAGTAGGAAGAGGAGGAATGAGAGGAGAGTTGGGAAGATAGCACCTGAGGGCCCCAGAGCCATGAAGATAAGAGAAATCTCAGACCACTCTTCTTTTCCATTCATTGTGAGTGACTTGAGATTGGACTTTGGAATTTATAGTCTTATTTTTTTTAATGGTTTTAGTAAATCAGATATATATTTATTAGACAAAGTAATTGGGGGAGGAAGGTACATTCTGTGTGTCTCGATTTGTCATTTTCGGGTACCAAAATCTTGATTATAACACTCAGCTGAGTCAACCCAGTTCAGGTATATTTTTTTAATAGAATTTTTAACACTTCTTTAGCCTTTCTTAAGATGATAAAACATTTTTTTTTAATTTCAGCTTATTACGGGGGTACAAATGTTTAGGTTACATATATTGCCTTTGCCCAACCCAAGTCAGAGCTTCAAGCGTGTCCATTTCCCAGATGGTGCGCACTGCACCCATTAGGTGTGAATACACCCATCCCCCCTCACCTGCCCAACACCTGATGAATGTTACTACTATATGTGCACATAAGTGTTGATCAATTAATATCAATTTGATTGTGAGTACATGTGGTTCTTGTTTTTCCATTCTTGTGATACTTCGCTTAGTAGAATGGTCTCCAGCTCCATCCAGGATAATACAAGCGATGCTAGATCACCACTGTTTTTTGTAGCTGAGTAGAACTCCATGGTATATATATACCCCATTTTATTAATTCACTCATGTATTGATGGTCACTTGGGTTGTTTCCACATCTTTGCAGTTGGGAATTGTGCTTCAATAAACATTCGATTGCAGATGTCTTTTTTATAGAATGACTTTTTTTCCTTTGGGTAGATGCCCAGTAATGGGATTGCTGGATCAAATGGTAGTTATACTTTTAGCTCTTTGAGGTATCTCCATATTACTTTCCACAGAGGTTGTACTAGTTTGCAGTCCCACTAGCAGTGTATGAGTGTTCCTATCTCTCAGAATCCACACCAACATTTGTTGTTCGGGGACTTTTTGATAAAAGCCATTCTCACTGGAACTAAGTGATATCTCATTGTGGTTTTTGAAGAGGACTAAATCCACACTCCTAAGTGATAATTATTAATGTATACAGATCTTTCAATAGGCATTTATTGTTCACATATCTGTCATCATTCTATTTCTGCTCACTAATTACTGATGATATCCCTTAACCTGAGTGGATAAAAGAAAAATTCTGGCAGTCCTAATCTTTGGTCAAATCGCCAATGCTCAGATGTTCATTTCTTACTGCAAAAAACTTAGTTAAACCATGGTCTTACTCAAAATACCATTAATTTAAATGATCGAATTTTTATCAATGGGTTTCTTCTTGAAGTTTTGTTTCTTTCATTGCTCTCAGCACAATGTAAGAAGCAACTGGGCATGCTAAAATGTTCTTTGTCTCTAAACTGAGAGCTCAGTGTCTGGATCTTCATTCACTCTGTAGAATCTGCATTCTCTGCGTTTTGTGCCATTTTAAGTCCTTTTGGCAGGAAATTGTAAAGTGAGGAGAAACATGGGTATCATGAGAGTTCTTGTACCAAAATATTATGCATTACCCTGGCACCCCTAAGTCCAAAGACTTCAACATATTAATGAGAACTTCATTCCCATTATTATGTTGATAAAAATGGCACATAGGGGAGTCTAAGCTATTCATACATGACGTATACATTTCAGAGTGTTTTTTTCATCTAAAGTCAAAACACAAACCAGTATAAATATTCATTTTATTACTTTTTAGAGGAAGATTTACATTTCTATAGACAATTTTTTGAAGAAAAAGATGCTTTTAATTTCAAGTGGCCTTATAATCTGATGTTAGCTATCCTAGTTAAGCATTTTCTATTTAATATAGAAACATTTTGTCTTAGGCTATTAGGTCTTAGCATGATGGATGTGTTTCAAAGTAAAACAAAACAAAAAACATATGGTCTCTAAGTAATCATTAAGTTCTAGTTTATAAAGAAGGTTAAAAATAAAGGGTGATATAATACTTGGATTAAATAAAAAGGAACTAAAAAATAAATTATAAAATTATGCATAAGCATTCTCAAAGATATTTAAGCATTTAGCTTTGAAGTACTAAGGAAATTCCAAAGCAATGTCAGCAACGTGTGTCCATTCAATGTAACCACGATCAACAAACTTTGATTACACAACTAGCTATAGATTCATTTTCAATAATAGTTTTTAAATTGTTCAATACAAGGTCCACAGTGATATGAGGCTCCTTTTAGATGGTTTTGTTCTGATTCTAACAACCATTATTTTTTATTTTCATTAGCAAATCTAGATGAAACAGTAGTCCTCTGTTATCTACACTTTCACTTTCTGCAGTTTCAGTTACTCACATTCAGTCGTGGTCTGAAAATATTAAGTGGAAAATTCCTGCAACAAACAATTCAGTTTGAAGTTGTATGCCATTTTGAATACTGTGATGAAATCCTGCACCATCCCACTACATCCCACCTGGGATGTGAATCATCCTCGTGTCCAGCGTATCCATGCTGTATAAACTACCCACCCTTTAGTCATCAACACTGTCTAATCCTGACATCAAACCATTGACATTATCGTGGCTCAGTGATCCAGGATCATCCAAAGCTATGTCACAATGCTTACATCATTAACCTTACTTCATCTCATCATACAGGCATTTTATCATCTCACATCATCAAAAGAAGAAGAAAGGTGAGCAAAACACAATAAAATACTTTGAAAGAGAAAAAGAGACCACATTCACATACTTGTATTACAGCATATTATTATAATTTTTCTATTTTATTATTATTGTTGTTAATCTCTTACTGTGCCTAATTTCTAAATTAAACTTTATCATAGATATGTATGTATAGGAACAAACATGGTATATATAGAGTTAGGTACTATCAGAGGTTCAAGCATCCACTGGGGGCCTTGAAACATATCCCTCATGGATAAGGGGAGACAGCTATAAAATGTAAAACATATCCTTCAATCTCACAGAGACCTGTATTCTGGCAAAAGTTGTTTGTATCCTAAATAACTTAGAAAATAGTCACAAATATTCAGAAAACGATTTAAAGAACCAGAATTTTTTAAGCATCTAGTGATTTTCTGGCATGTGCAAAGACAGACACAGTGTGAAGGCAATACACAGTAATGTTTTACAGCATATAAATCAGAGTCAGACAGAATTGACCTCCATTCTTGGTTCTGTATATTACTAGCTCTGTGAGATTGGACAAATTGCTTAGTTCCTTAAAGCCTCAGTTTCCCTATCTGTAAAGTGAAGATAAAAATGCCCTTCTCATAGAATGAATTTGTAACACATTGCCTGGCAAATAGTAGGTATTCATTAAACGTAGTTCCTACTATTAGCCATGAAAACTACCATCACCATAATATCTGTCCTTTTAGGATACAGTGTTCCAGGGAAGGATTTAATGTTCTACTAGCCGGAAAGATTTTCAAGTCATTACTAGGGAGCAAATGTAAACACTGGGAGAATCACTCAGTAATATTCAGAAGAGACAAGGAAGGATACTCCAATTGGAAATTCAGTTATATCAACTCCACAAATGTTTATTGAGTGCCAACTATTCAGTAGGTACTGCACTAGGTTCAAGAGATTTAAAGATTAATAAAACAGGGACATTGCTCCCTTGAGGCTTATATTCTGATGAGAGAGATAGACTCACAAATATATAACCCCCCTTAAAGGAATTTCAAAGAAAGAGAAGCAAAAGCTTAACCTGAGAAAGTCAGGGAAAGCTTTGAAGAATGGGCAATATCTGGGGTTATTTACTAGCATATAAAAGCTTTTTATCATCAATCTCTGTTAACTGCCTCTTCCTCTGCTCCATATCCAAAATACTTCCTAGAGTTACTTTCAAACTTCCCAGTTTTGGGGGGAACTTACATTTTATAATACAGGAATGATATGTACCTTTTTACTATCAATTTTGACTATCAAAATTAAAGAAGAGGCCGTGTGTGGTGCCCCATGCCTGTAATGTTAGCACTCTGGGAGGCTGAAGCAGGAGGATTTCTTGAGCTCAGGAGTTCTAGACCAGGCTGAGCAAGAGCAAGACCCTGTTTCTACTAAAAATATATAAAAATTAGCCTGGCATGTTGCACCTGTAGTCCCACCTACTGGGGAGGCTGAGGCATGAGAATCACTTGAGCCCAGGAGTTTGAGGTTGCAGTGAGCTATGATGACGCCACTGCACTCTACCCAGGGTGACAGAGTGAGACTCTATCTACAAAAAAAAAAATTAAAGAAGAAACAAAAAGATACTTTTCTTTACTGTCATGTATTATCAACCAATCTATTATGGCTAGTGAATGTAAAGACAAAAGAAGGATAATGTTTAAAGTTATTTTTACTAAGGGAGATTCCAGACCCTTTACCTGGCTGGGAAGCCCAGAGGACAATAACTATGCTTACCCTCAAACATCTCTTGATATCATTGTCAAAAAATGATTTGAGTGGACCACAGCCATAACTCATAAAATTATTTATATTTGTATATTCTTTATATAACATTGGAATATATCTAAAAATAGCATAACACAGAAGGAGCCAAGCCATTTCATTTCCCAACTACTTGTCATAACCTTAATTAAGCAGTTCACTTGGTTGGGAATCAATAATTCATAGAGAAATAGAAAACACAGTGATCAGGGGAGGATAATAAAGAATTTTTGACAGAATATATTTACTTTTGTTAGACTTCACATGCAGCTTTGTCAAACATGATCAAATTTCCAATGCAAAAGATTAAACACATTAATGCATAATTTTGGAATATCTATTTTAAACTGCAGGTTATATTAAATTAATGTTTTTAAAGTCTATTCATCTTTTGGTGATCTCAAGCTTCTATATAATTAGTACATAAGTTCAGATTCTCACTGAGATTCTAAAAATGTCAAACAATCACAAAAATGCTACTAAATTGAAGAGAATAAATCTCCAGCAAGGGAGAAGTATTGATGTAGACTTGAAACTATACACTTTTCCCTTTCCATATATTTTCAGTCATATACTATTAAATCCATAGTTTAGGTTCTGCTGTGAAAGAGATACATACCTTTACGAAGATACTGAAAAGTACTATCTGTTTTTATTCAAATCTTAAAGAAATTTTCTTTTAACTTGTTGATAATAAAATTTGCTCTCTGAAGAAGTATACTAGAAACATCCTGATTTGGGGTTATAATTAAAAATGAAAACAAAACAACCTCCCTTAAAATAAATAAAACTCTTAATTCAAACTTAGTAGATAGTTGATAATAAAAATGAAAATTCTGGCATGTATAGACATTGGGAAGTCTTGGAATTTGGATATCACTGACCATCTGGTTATATTCATAATTAGAGTGAAATTTTAAAATAGCAAAATAGTCATTAAAAATCTAAAAGGAGTTCGTAAGAACTGAGATGCCTGTGTCTCCTTATGATGCAGATTATGTCAGTTTCCATTGGCGACAACATGCTAATGCACAGTTTGGTGACACACAAATGTCCAGTCCACTTAATTAGGATCAAGAGAATGAACATTCAATGGGCATTTTTCCATTAAGCTAGGGCAATAATACTACTTTACCAAGTACCACCCTTTGATCGCTACATCTGAGAAAACTGAGGCTTAGGCAATTAAATTACTTGCCCATGGTCATATTTCTAAAGATTGATAGAGCAGAAATTCAAATCCAGGTTTATCTGCCTCCATACCCTATTTTTCTTTTCCCCCTCAAGAGCAGACTGCTTCCCTGGGCTACATAATGGGAATTTGTTTTTTCCTTTCAGTTTCCTTAAGCATGACCACTACATCTGCTGTAACTAATACACACAATTACCCAGCTTCATTAACCAATTCAAAGCTTTCCATTCCAACCCATTACCTCAAAGACTACTTCTGAAAGTTGAAGAAAGCTTCTTAGAAAGAATGTTATAATGAATAACAAAAATAGCAGTAACAATAATAATACATTGGCCTTCTCATTGGTCCATATTTTTGTTTTCTCTTCTCTTCTCCCTCTCCTTGTGATAGCCCATTGGAGGTTGATTATCAAACAGGAATTTCTCTTTGTGATTATGTGTCAATTAGACTGGTCTAAGGGATGCCCAGATAGCTGGTAAAACATTATTTCTGGTTGTGTCTGTGAAGGTGTTTCAGGTAAAAGTTAGCATTTGAATTGTTAGACTAACTAAAGAAGATTCACTTCATCAATATGGGCAGGCATTACCCAATCAATGCAGGGTCTAAATAGAACAAAAAGGCAGTAGCAGAAGGATGAATTCTCACTCTCTCTTCTTGAGCTCTGATATCCATCTTCTCCTGTCCTCAGACATCAGAGCTCTTTGTTCTTGAACCTTTGGATTCCAGGACTTATACTACTAATGGTATCACTCCCTCTTTTGAGATGTTAGGCCTTTGGAGTCAAACCGAATTCTAACGTTGACTTTCCTGGTTCTCCAGCTTACAGATCTCTCTCTCTCTCTCTCTCTCTCTCTCTCTCTCTCTCTCTCTCTCATACACACACACACACACACGCACACACAAACACACAATTGATATGTATCCTATTGGTTCTGTTTTTCTGGAGAACACTAACCCTAACCAATATACTCTTGGTCATGTATTATTTTGTTATTCTTTTAACTCTTTTGCAATTTTAGACACAAAGGCCTTTTTATAATACTTTATCTCCTATTAATATCCTCCCATCTGTTTCCCCATCTTCAAGAAAGATCACTGTCAGTCCTTGCCCGCCTTCACTCTTTCTAGGGACATCAGCTAATCTTTGCTGGTACTGCTTTCATCTAAATTATTCTTCCAGCCTATCATGGCTTATCAATGATAAAGGTACAAAGAAATATAAAGGCATGATCCTAATCTATACAGTTACTTAAAAAGGCAAGGCAAAGTCTACAACGTTATGAAGTCTAAGTGCAATGCAGTAGCAAAGAGAATAAATGCTATAAGAATGCATTAGATGGCAATACTACTGAGGGGTAAAAAAATCTGAAGGTGTGGTGAGGGTGAGACTTAAATGGGGCCTTAAGTGATTTTCAGAACTAAAGCAAAAAGAAAAGAGATGGTTGTTCCAAGTTGGAATGTGCAGCTTTAGCAGTTTGGGAAGATTAATTGGTCAGTATTTTAATCAACAACTATTGCTATAGAAAATAGACATCACTGTAGACAAGAAGAGGAAATAAAGGGAATAAAAGTCAGATGTTGGTGAGAATCACCAACATTGGCACTATTAGGGCATAGCAGGGCACATAGAGATAATCTGATAATGATAATTTCTTACATTTTTTATTAGAGCTGACTATATGATGGGCCCTGTGCAATCTAATTTAATTTTTTGCAACTCTGTAATTTAATAATTATCTCTTTTTAGAGATAAATAATTTATAGCTTTGAGAGGCTAAATAACTTCTCAGTGACATACAACTGGTAAACCCTGAAGGTAATATTGGAAGACTATATTGGTAAACAGTTCATACCTTCTAAGGCAAAGCCCTTGTTGTTACTCGTTATGCTAAGGGTTATTTGGGATGCTTTAGGGATGATGTGTTTATCTATCTCCTTTGTTTTGGTACATCCATCTTTGACTCAGGAATGGATCTAGACACCTAAACAAGCCTCCAGCTTGCCAAGATACCAGGCAGGTGAAGGAGGCAGAATACCACCGTGGTTCTCTCAAGCAATAGATACTAATCTGGCCCTACAGTTACCATTATAATTTTGAGATACTTCATAATCAAATAATTAATAATTCTCCAATGAAATACATGGATATTCCACCAAAGTAGAATGAACAAAGACCTTATATAGCTACCTGTCATTTCAGGTCAGGTTTTATTGAAAAACTAGTTTGCTGCAAACTTATGAAACACTTTTCATTTTCTATATGAATATGGCAAAATGTTAACAGGGGATCTAATTGAAGAGTATAAAGGTATTCTTGAAGTTTTTATCTAAGCTTATTTTTTAATAAAAATTAAGAAAACTTTATTTCCAGTAGTTCCTTGGATATTGGAAATGTGGTTAAGAGATTGTGGACACGTGAGCTTAAAAACTGGTTGTTTTCTTCTCTTGTGCTTCATAAAAAGTACAAAAGGTCCAAGTTACCTCTCAGACATCAAGCAAATGATTAATTATACTGTAGAGCAGTCAAGTCCTCCAGAATACTGTATTTTGGGGACACTGATTAGTCATATTCTTATAAGATTCAGAAATTGCCATTTTTAACAGTTTGAATGAGAAAGTCACATTGCCAATTCTGTAGCAATCTGATATGTGCTTCCTCTCTAGAGGAGATGGAACAAACCTTGTTTCTCTCTCCTTCCTCTATCCCCAACATTTCTCCCCAATTTCTGAATATGCCTGTAAAGGCATGTCATTATGATTTTTCCTACAGAGTCTAGAGTCCTCCCACCCCCACCTCACTGAAGTCATTGATAGAAAAAGACAGTGACAGCCAAAATCTTAACAGATCATCCCTAGCACAGTTCCACTGTGACCCCACAGGGGCATTGCTAAAGGTCAGTCCCAGAGCTATCTGTCTTTTTCATCTGGGCTGCAGACCGAGCTGAAAAGGACACGGACATGTTCTACAGGCAGTACACAGGCCAGTCTTCAGAGGCTAGTGTACATAGGGAGTCCAGCCATTCTCATAAACACTGTACATGTCACACTGGGGGACACAGGAAGAGATGCGCTATCTGGAGGTCTCCTCCTGAAATGTTGGTTGCTAAGCAACAAGATCGTACTTCTTTCCTAACTCCAATTCTTAAGACTTTGGCTTAGTTAGTCACTTCTGATCCTTAGACTTGTTCTTACCATTCCTCACCCAGGTTCCCAAAAAGTACAGGTCCTCCAAACTCTGCATAATATAGTTATTTTAGCTAAATGGTAGCAATATACATCTTAGATTTCTTTTTGGCATTCTACCTGTACTTTTTACACACCAGCACTTCCCTAGCAGTTTTAAATGTACTATTCTAAAATAATAGACAGATGGTTTTCCTTTTTTTTAACATAAACACATATACTGCATATGTATGCTTTATAAAAAAAGACTAAAAGGGTATACCACAATATAAAATAACAGCAGCTTTCTCGTCATGGTAGGAATATTAGTCATTTTAAATTATCTTCAATAAGTGTGTTAATTTTATAATAAAGATAAATATTAACAGGATATATATTGGGATTAGGTATTATTAATTTACATTAAAAATGTATACAAAGTAATGGTAAAGGAACAAATACATACACACACTACAATTTCAACCCTATACGTGTAGATATAAACGGAAAAAATTATCAATGAATAAAAAGAGTTCCAATACAATGTTACAATGACAGGAATTCTTTCTTAAATTCTGCACTTTTAACTTTAAAATAACTAATCTTTTTGTTTTTACTTGAGACAGAGTCTGTGGCATCAGTCTAGCTCATAGCAACCTCAGACTCGAGTTCAAGTGATCCTCCAGCCTCAGCCTCCCAAGCAGCTGGGATTACAAGTGCACCCCACCATTCCCAGCCTTTTTTTTTTTTTTTTTCTATTTTTAGTAGAGATAGGGTCTCGCTCTTGCTCAGGCTGGTCTCGAACTCATGACCTCAAGCAATCCTCCTGCCTCAGCCTCCCAGAGTGCTAGCATTACAAATGTGAGCCACCATGACCTGCCTAAAATAACTAATCTTAAAAGAAAAATAACATTGTATTGGCAAATTTACATCCATATGTTAAAATGGCACAGGAAAATCATCTCTATCATGGCAACAAGAGTCAGATGGACAGAATCCACAGCAGAAAATCAAAATGTGTTTTGGACCCAGAGTTTGGTTTCACTGAAAAACCATGTCTACATATCTACTTTGTGCTAGATATATGAAAAACACTGTAAATACAGACCTGAAGCAGTGTGTTCCTGCTTTCAAAGAGGTCAGAAACTATTAAAAGTCAGAGTGAACATTTTTTTTCTAGAATTCTTATAGTTTCATGCCTTAGGTTTAAGTTTGTTATCCACTGTGAATTAATTTTTATGAAGCGTGAGAGGTGCGGACCCTGTTTCAGTCTTCTACGTGTGGCAATCCAATTTTTCTAGCACCATTAATTGAATAGAGATTCTTTTCCCCAGTGTATGTTTTTGCCTGCTTTGTCAAAGATCAGATGGCAATGAGAATGGTTTTATGTCTGAGTTCTCTGTTATGATCCATTGGTATATGTCTTTGTTCTCATGCCGGTACCATGCTGTTTTGATTACTAGCCTTGTAGTATAGCTTGAAGTCTGGTAAATTGATGCTTCCTAATTTGTTCTTTTTGCTTAAGTTTGTTTTGGCTATATGGGGTCTTTTCTGGTTTGATACGAAGTGCAGAATTATTTTTTCTACATCTGAAAATAATGACATTGGTATTTTAATGGGGATTGCATTGAATCTGTAAAACTCTTATAGATATTGGCCGAGGCAAAGAATTTCTGACGAAGACCCCAAAAGCAATCACAGCAACAACAAAAATAAATAAATGGTACCTCATCAAATTAAAATGCTTCTCCACAGCAAAGGAAACAATCAAAGAGCAAACAGACAACCTACAAAATGGGACAAAATATTTGTATGCTATACATCCAATAAAGGGCAAATAATCAGAATCTACAAAGAACTCAAGCAAATCAGCAAGAAAATATCAAACAACGCCATTAAAAAGTGGGCAAAAGACATGAACAGAAACTTTTCAAAAGAAGATAGACTAATGGCCAATAAACATATGAAAAAATGCTCAACATCTATAATCATCATTAGGTAAATGCAAATCAAAACCACAATGAGATATCACCTAATTCCAGTGAGAATGGCTTTTATCAAAAAGTCCCAAAATGACCACTGCTGGTGTGGATGCAGAGAGAAAGGAACACTTATATGCCATTGGTGGGACTGCAAACTAGTACAATCTCTATGGAAAGTAGTATGAGGATACCTCAAAGAACTAAAAGTAAACCTACCATGCGATCCAGTAACCCCACTATTGGATATTTATCCAAAGAAAAATAAAGTCATTTTATCAAAAAGACACTTGCACCCAAATGTTCATTGCCGCACAATTCACAATTGCAAAGTTATGGAATCAACCCAAGTGGCCATCAATACATGAGGGAATTAATAAAATGTGGTATATGTATGCTATGCAGTACTACTCAGCCATAAAAAAATGGTGAACTAATACCTTTTGTAACAACCTGGACGGAACTGGAGACCATTCTTCTAAGTGAACTATTGCAAGAATGGAAAAACAAACACCACATCTACTCACTATTAAATTGGAACTAATCAATCAACACTTATGTGCACATATGGAAGTAAAACTCAATGGAAATCAAGCAAGTGGGAATGGGCAGGAGGGGATGGGTACAAAGCACACTGTCTGTGATGGGCACACTTATAATTTTGGCTCAAACTGTACAAAATCAATTTATGTAGCCAAAATGTTTGTACCCCCATAATATTCTGAAATAAAAAAGAGAAAAAAGGTAAATTTTCACATAATGTGTAAAGTAAGAAAAGAGAAAAATAATTAAAGTGAGAAAAATGCAAGTAAAATTCTAATGCAAATACAGCCAAAAAAAGACAGATTGAGGGAGAGTGAAAATAGGAAGCATCATTTATTACAATATTTCTCAAACTTTTATGGATATTTTCCCAATATTTTGAAACTCTATATTTTTTAATTTTATATTTTATTTATGTGATAAGCTATTTAATAAAGCAAGTTTTTCAGGAACATTTTAATGACACCTTATAACCGAGTGCTAACACATGACTTCAGGGTCTACATTTATGCTTGGGAATATATTTGCATAGTACTGAATATCATTTCATTGTCATGGCTAAACAGCATGGTATTGGCACAAGAAAAGAGATATAGACCTTTGGAACAGGACTGAGAATTCAGAGATGAAATCATCTGCATATTGTCATCTAATTTTTGACAAAGCAAACAAAAAGATACACTGGGGAAACGAATCTCTTTTCAATAAATGGTGCTGGGAAAACTGGATAACTACATGCAAAAGATTGAAACTGGATCCACACCTCTCACCTCTTACAAAAATCAATTCATGATGGATAACAGACTTAAACCTAAGACATGAAACCTTAAGAATCCTAGAAGAAAACGTAGGGAAGGCTCTGACAGACATCGGCCTAGGCAAAGAATTTATAAAGAAGACCCCCAAAGCAATCACACCACCAACAAAAATAAATAAATGGGACCTGATCAAATTAAAAAGCTTTTGCACAGCCAAGGAAACTATCATTAGAGTGAATAGACAGCCCACAGAATGGGAGAAAATATTTGCTCTCTACACATCTGATAAAGGGCTGATAAGAAGAACCTAGATAGAATTCAAAAAAATCAACAAGAAAGAATCAAACAACCCCATCAATAAATGGGCAAAGGA
>NW_012141636.1:2510415-2511739 GCF_000956105.1 Propithecus coquereli
GGACAACTAAAAATATATAGAAAAAATTAGCTGGGCATGGAGGTGCATGCCTGTAGTCCCAGCTACTCAGGAGGCTGAGGCAGAAGGATTGCTTGAGTCCAGGAATTTGAGGTTGCTGTGAGCTAGGCACTCTACCTCGGCCAAGAGAGTGAGACTCTGTCTCAAAAAAAAAAGAAAGAAAGAAAAGAAAAGAATGAAAAGATCAAGGCAAACTACTTAGGAATCAAACGAGGTCACAAAAGTATTTCTTCTGATTAAGATTAATATGACGGCTGCACATTACAGTAGATAGAGCATTGCTTCACTTTAATTACCACATACACTTATAACATCATTTGAAATTATAGTTCAATAAGTAATTCTGGAGGCAATGGGAAGCACACAAGTGCTGAATTAGAAGGTAGATAGATAGTTTTTAGTTTTATTAAAAGAGGAGTTCTCCAAAATTCTGCAAAGATTGCCTTAAGACAATCTTCCAAAAAGTACTGTTTCTCTGAGCCAAGATTTAATAGTTATTGAGTATAGATTAATGTGAAGTTATAGTTTGAGGTAAGTATTTGGTATTCACATATCAAATTAAGAGCTGAGGTATTCACTGTAATAGTCAGCTGAGAATGAGGAACAAGCAATATTTTCTTATGAAATCTGAGAAGCCAGACAATATATTAAGAACCTGGTAGTGCATGTAAACGTTTAGCAGGTCACCTGCCACGTGGTAAACTTGCAAAAAATAACTACTTTTATGAATATGTATTAATTGATACACCATAGCTACCCAATATATATTTATTAACTTCTTGATTGATCAATTAGGAATAAGCACAGAAAACAATGACATTGAGGATGGGTTCAGTTGAGTTGAGTTTTCTGTGAGGAGGAAACACAGAAAGTGGAATACTGACACAGCAAATTGCTTAAACTATTAGTTTCCATATACATTTTGTAGACTTCTATTAATATTTGAATTCAGAAGGAAAAAACTATCTTTAATTTATTTATGCCAACATCTAATTATTATTCAGAGTTATACACAAGTTCTACAACAAGCAGAAGTTCTACCAAAATAGTGCCAAACATGGAGGTGAAGATGGAGAATTTAGTCAACTACCCAAATGTTTCTGGATAGTTAGATGCTCGTTAAAGACCTAGATGCTTAAATGCTGTGAGTTTTTCCTTCCAAGATTTTGTGTCATGATGCCCTAATGCCATCAACAGCAAGAAATTTAGACAAATCTAACAAATCCTTGATAAGAGAAGTTGTGATTCATTTAACAAGTATTTATTAACAATGATAATAATGGATAGTAATTATAATAGTAATAAT
>NW_012141636.1:2512019-2515279 GCF_000956105.1 Propithecus coquereli
TATTAATATTAATTTCATCCCACTAGAATACAACTCTATGGGAGAAGAGGCTTTGTCTGTCTTATCTACTGCTATAGCCCCAGCGGTTGGCTCATAATAAATGCCTACTAAATATTTGCTATTCATTCTCCAACATCCATTAAAAAAAAAGAAAAGAAAAAAAGAGTATTTGGTGAATGGATGAATAAATGACTGACTGTAGTTTGTTTATATTTGTTCTCTAAATTTATGTTTGATAGTTGAATAAAAGGTATGTCTGTTTTATGCAGATATGTGCTTAAATATATTCTATAATAAAAATAATAACACTGATGACTTGAGACAATTTTTCCCCTTTAAAGAGGAAATATTTAATATACAAAGAGTATTGCCAGCCCTTTAAAACCATAGGGTTAAACCTAACTCTTCCCCTTTCTATGATGTCACTTTCTTGACTCTTACCTTCCTACTTTTGGTTCCCATTGATTTCCAATTCAAAACTCCCACATGCCCTTTCCCCGCTTTTCCCTTTCCTTCCTGCACCTGCCAACCCTAGCACCTTCCCTTACCCATTTTCATACCCTAAGGTGGAGGAATAGAAGAGAAGGACAGAAAAACTAAAGAATGAAATCAGTTTTCCAGAGCCCCAAATAACATTCAGGTGGAAAGTAAGAGAATCAAAAGTCACACATTCAAATCCTAATTCCACCATCATATACTACCCATCAGAACCTGAGTATAAATTAAACAATTTTGTTGTCTAATCTTATCAGTAAAATTTTCAAGTGCTTAGCACAATATCTGCCAGTAGCTCTGGATTAGAGAGGCCACTGCCTCTGGCCAGATACTTTAGAAGGTCTCAATCTGATTCTCCTCTGGCAGGAATGCCTCCCCATCAGATGAAGAGTTTGTGGAATCAAGGGTATATGCCCATCTGGAGCCCAAGCATCAACCCACTAAGAGCTGGACTCTGCATCCCTTGCCCAAATGGTCCTGCTTCTAGGCTCTAGCTGTGTCCCTAATCCGTTTTCTGATGGTAGACCATCCCATTTTGTGTGGACCAATTTGAACAGTGGGTTTCAGATTGTGTGGCTTATAAGCATGTGCTAGAGTGTCAATAACTCCTAAGTGTGAGTCATGAGCCAGTGTTAGGTAAAGTTTGAGGGGAGAGGGCAGACAATAAGTTGATTCTTAGCCCGGGGGCTCAGGCCCCTTCTTCCTATACTATCTCCTATGGCTAGGAACTCTGAAGAATCTGAAAATTTTCTCAGTAAGTTACACTTTAAACCTGGACTTCCAGGTTCATTTTGAAACAATATTTGTTTAAGTGGGAAAATTAAATATATTCAGCAACAGTTTGTTAGCTTGATTTAGAACTTTTAAATATTTAGTATATGGCCTCCATTTGTACTTTTGCCTCAAGCCCTTCAAATGTTATGAATGTGTCTGACTGGGATACAGGAACTGTGTGTAAGTGGATGCTATTATAATTATTATTTCATAAGATGATCAATTAATAAGCATTTATTGGAAACTGTTAGATTAGATCACTCATTGTCCTATGTACACTGGACAAATACAGAAGAAATAGAGGAAACAGCATAGTCTTCATGGTGCTTATGACATAGTTGGATATTAAAAATCATACACATAGAAATTTAAGAATAATCTCAGAAGTGTTTAGAATTTTATGAAACCAATTTTCTGTGAGGCTTATGGAAAACAGTCTCGATTGAATTATAGTCTCTAGGGTTCTATAAATCTAGGTACACAATGACATCCTTTCTTTGCCTGATTAAATGTCCCCATCTTTCAAAGGCTCTCAAGCCTGGCTTTCTGGGTAAAGCCTTCTCGGCTGCTCTTCTCTGAACTCCTCGTATAGTCAAGGTTATCAACAACACTTTAGCTTTTAATTATTTTTTAAATGCTTCATGTTAATTGTTCTATATTTCTATGGAGACAGGTTTACAAAGGCAGAAATCTTATCTTGCATTTCACCTGAATAATTTTCCCTAAATCGCTCCTTCCTTCCAATTTCCCCCACTTACTCTTCTGTCCACTCTTCTTCACCACATACTCACACTCTATGAATTACTATTTCATGAATCTGCTATTCTTATATAATGCTCTGTTCAGCCCCCAAGTTATATCATGTAATTTGTATACATACACATATACTCCACATGTGTACACACACACAAACTTCTGAATCTCCCACTTGGTGGAGTACTTAGTAAATAATGGTTTCTAATAAACAGCATACAAGAAAAAGAGCTAGCTCCACATTCTTGTTCCAGTGAAGAGAAAGAGAATTATTTGAGCAAATATGAGGTTCTAAAGTGGGGAAGTCTTTGAAGAAGAAAGTAGCTGTACTGTTGGAAGGAGCAGGAGGGAGGGATTAGGGATTGGGATTAGGACTAATCATACTCTGCACCACATGGATCAGGAAAGGACACCCTGTGACATGTGTCTCCTCGGATAGAGGTGGAAGGCTCACTGCTTAAGCCACATTCTCAGAGATGCTGAGACCAATCTCCTGCCCCTGGCCCAGGATATCCACAATTTAAGTCAAGATCATTCACCACAGCACAGCCGCTGATACCTCTTGCAGACTCTGAGCACCATGCTTAGCTGGGTCAGCTTAGTTCTACTTCTCTCCTCACAAAGCAGAGGGGGCTCATAGGGCAAGGACTATCTCATTCACTCTGAATCTCTAGTACAGACTGGATTTGAATATGAGTTCTTTCATTCACAAGTTGTATGACATTGAATTAGTTATTTAAACATTCTCATCTAAAAAAACCTCAAGTTATTATTGAATTATAGAACTATTATAAAATTATGGTTACTCAACTAATCTATATGATTTGCCTCATTTTAGAGAAGATTTGAGATGACATGTAAACATGATAAAATTTTAAATTAAAAAATAAAGATTAGTCTGAAAAAGGTTGTAAAGACGAGACAGCAGAAGTAGGAAAGATGTAGAGGAACCACAGCGATACCATTTTTCAAAAGATAAATGGTTAAATATTGAACATATACTGAAGGGTCACAAATACAATTCTAGGCACCTCAGCAATTCATGATGGGAGAAAGAAATTATCAATGCCCTGATTCACTGTAAAGAACAGGACGGTCGCGGTGGCTCACGCCTGTAATCCTAGCACTCTGGGAGGCCGAGGTGGGAGAATTGCTTGAGCTCAGGAGTTCTAGACCAGTTTGAGCAAGAACGAGATCCTGTCTCTACTAAAAATAGAAAGAAATTAGCTGGACAACTA
>NW_012141636.1:2527179-2528271 GCF_000956105.1 Propithecus coquereli
ATATAGTCACACCATTAAATTTGGTGGTTATTTTCATAGTAAGAAACAACATTATGGTCATTCACAACTGTATCATTGAGATAAAACTAAATTAATTCAGCTATTTAATTTATTTTTCACACACTTAAAATAATCTTGTGCAACTGAAATGGAAATCCATTTCTTGATAATTTTCCTCCTTTTATCACTTACCCCACTTCTTATCTACATAGATTATTTAAGGTTTTAAATTATATGTTATTTTAAACTGTTGAGATCAACATGTCAACCTCAGTATTAATGTGCAGTATACAGTGTTCGAGGCCATTGAGGATCATTATAATAATTTATTCTGATTCCCTAAAGTTCATGTTTTTCTTCTATCT
Source organism: Propithecus coquereli (assembly GCF_000956105.1). Lineage (NCBI taxonomy): Eukaryota > Metazoa > Chordata > Mammalia > Primates > Indriidae > Propithecus > Propithecus coquereli. Next base: position 2,527,545 of record NW_012141636.1, read on the forward strand.
TTTCTTTTCTCCTTTTTTCCTCCCTCAAATACTTAGTAAGCCCCTATGTGAAACAAATAATTAAAGAAAATATAGGATAAAATGTTTTTAATGTAAAGGGAAAAGGCAATTAATAAACATAAAAAATAGATTTAAAGTGAAAATATAACACTGACACCATGTTTTCAGCTTAATAGAAAAAAACTTCACCAATAATCATAATACATAGTTTTATATAGTAAATGCTATGGAAAATTACAACAAATTTCAGTGGGAATGACCAGAGTAGGAGTCATTGAGAATCTTCCTCTAATAAGCCCAAGGCTTCAGGAGGGTCACAGGCTGAAAAGGAAGGGATGAGGAAGATAATGAAACTGAGAGCTAGGTCTCTGAAATGTATCTGATGATCAATGGGATGAGAGATGTCATAACCAAGTTACTCACAAACTTTACTGAAGAGATAATGTTCGCTTTCTGCCTTAATACTACACAATCAACATCCAATAAAGGATTTTGCATATACTATCCTCTTTTTAGACTTAGCAAAATGGGTATCTATCAAGATTCAACATTTGGTAAAAGTTAACTAATCTTAAACTACATTATTCCATTAACCAAAATACATTTTTAAAACCAATCTCTTTCAGAATCATAAGAGAGTTACTATTATTTTACATTTAAATAGCCCCTTATGTTCTTTTGATGCTGATGTTCTCAATCTGAGGTTATTTATTTAACCAAACCCTAG
>NW_012141636.1:2528321-2531881 GCF_000956105.1 Propithecus coquereli
GCATAGTATTCTAATGTATTAATAATTCACAATATATATATATACGCATTTGTGTTGTTTCTAGTTTTTGCAATTATAAACAATGATGCTATGAGCAATATAGGTTAAACACATTCTATTAATTCAGCAGTTATTAAATGACCTTATGTTATTCAGTAGTTATTAAATGACCCTAGAGAAAGGACATGTTCTTGTTTCTTTCCTACTGTCCAAAGGAAATTTCTAGGAATTAAAGTAATTTTTATATTCTTCTCTTCAATTATGAGTCTATCCTGGTATCTGGGAAACCTGATCATTTTTCCCAAGAACTCTTTTATCATACATCCTTCTCAAGTGAACAGCCTTCCACTAAAAGTGTTCATCACATATCCTCCTAAAATTTCCAGTAGGATAGAAAGATTAAATTCTGCTGTGACCTCCTTGAAAAAAAGACTAAATAAAAATTAGATACTAAGTTTTAAGGAAAAAAATATATAACTCAATTACATAGTATTCCCCAATACTGAGGCTTTGGGAGGCAGGAGTCTAAAATTTTGTAAAATCATTAGAGTGAAACACTTAAGATAATTCACACTTACCAGATTTCTGGCTGTGTAAAAATATTAGGTAAAATGGTCCAGAGATAATGTAGAACATTTAGTTTTTGCCCATATAAAGTATTATTGTTGGAAAAACTACATGAGCACATGTAAAAAACATTGAAGTCCATTTCAAATTAAGCTTGCTTTTTCTACCTTGAAAACAGTAGACTTGATGGCAGATAAGCATGAGAGGGATCTTTACAACTATCCAGTAATAAACTCAAAGCCAAGTGTGAAAAAACAATTTTAAATTGGAAATATAGGCTTCAGGTTGTAAAGATACAACAAAACAAATGGTCAGTATATACGATTAAAATGTACTTTTTATCCTACCCAATTTTTACATGACTACCTTTGATTAATAAGCTAAGTTTGTATTAGCCAAGCACGGAAGGGGGTACAAAAATATCTAAACACCTGGAATACTCTAGTAATCTATTAAACAAGAATAGCCTTTTTCCCAAGAATGGAAAAACAAGAACCACATGTACTCACCATCAAATTGGTACTAACTGATCAACACTTAAGTGCACATATAGTAATAACATGCATCGGGTGTCGGGCCGATGGGAGGGGAGATGAGGGTATGAGTATATACACACCTAATAGGTGCAGTATCCACAGTCTGGGGGATGGACATGCTTGAAGCTCTGACTCGGGTTGGACAAGGGCAATATATGTAACCTAAACATTTGTACCCCGGTAATATGCTGAAATTAAAAAAAAAAAAAAAAGAACAGCCTTTTTGCTTGAATATGATCTTCATGTTTTTGCTTTACTGGTTTCTTTTCTCGATCTCAAAATTAAATATATTCAATCCCTAAAGCCTTTTATAAACCATGCTTCTTTCTCCAGCTACCATCTTTTCAATCTCCTTCTATTACCCTTTTATAAGAGTATTCAATATCTCCTGCATCATCTTCATCATGTAATTCCCTCTCTTACATCACAGCAAACTAGCTCTTGACCCTACCCTTCTACTGAAAAGGCTCTTTGGCATTATAAAACTCCTAAATGCCAAATTCAGAATCATTTCTCACTTATTATCCCACTTGACTTTTCTGGAGAATTTGCCACAGTTTTTTATCTTTTTCTAGAAACTCTCTTTTCTTGGCTTCCATTCCCAAATATACCAAGTTCCCCTACCTCCTCCTCTGTTCTAATCCACAAGGCACTCCCTCTTCCCAGAATGCTTTTTCTCACCAACCTGACTTTTTTACTAAAAAGATCTCTACCCATTCTCATGGCCCAACTTAAATGTCACTTTTCTGTATGTTCCCCTCCCCAACCAACACTCAGATTTAATTTAGTCATTTGCTCCTCTGTGTTTCCGTAGCACACTGTGTATACCCCTATTATGGCTATAAGTACATTGTAAATTAATTATTAATTCATATACCTGCTTCTCTCCACTAAACTGTAAAACCCCTTGAGATCTGAGACTGAATTTTATTCATTTTTCTATCCCTAGCACTTGTTCAGAAGCTACATGGTGGGACTCATAAATGTTTTGTGAATGAGTAGGTGAATGAGTGAATAAGTATTGAAATGAGGCATTAAAAATGGGCTTAACTCTGGCCAAAAGAATAGATCACTAAATCATCCACTATTTGAAACAGGAATTAGATGAGTAAAACTTATATTCTATTGAACAGAGAAAACATCAAAACCTAGGAAGAATATATCAAAGAATATGTAATGGTTCTTCAAACACTAAACCCCATCTAGTGTCATGTTTCCCCACCCTTTGATGAAATTACTATAGATCTGAGGAAGGTTTGCTGAAGGCAAAGTTTGATCTGCTATGGCTGACCTAAAGAAAATCTAATTGTGTAGCAAATGTTAAATCTGAGTCACTGCCACAATTATTTCAACACTGTTGCCTCCTAGCTAACCCACATGACTAAATTAAAATACAAAAGACTAAAAATGTTGCTAATCTCACTTGCATCTAGCAATTACTGGGGCCCAAGGGACTTCACTGTAAAACACATATTGTAACATCCAAAAATACCTGTGACATTTTTCTTTCATAACTCCCTTTCTCCCTGCCACCTCCAATCCCCTTCTGCTTAAGAGAACTTTGAAAGTATGAGAGTACCAATATTATTTGGTCATATAAGCCATTATGTTATTTAAATTTCAGTTTTAAATAAAGCTACCCCATAATCTATTCTAATTCTCCCTGGAAATTATGGTGAACAAAAGAGAAACAAGGAGCATCTTCATCATTCAGAGGTATATGTACACAAAGGATTATGCTACAAGGTAAAGCTATGTTCTAGCTGTTTTTGTTTGCTTGTTTATTTGTTTTTAAAGCATCACCTTGGGAAAATATACTATGAGCCAGATTTTTCCAGTGTTAAAACTGCTCTCTGGGAAGACGTGGGCCACTCTGGAAGCTGCAATAACTGAGTGAGAACACTGGGGTACCATTTGGTAAACTGCAGCTTCAGTGCATTCAATAGTACCCAAGTGGTCTGAAAGAGTTAAGGAAGCATTTAGTGGTACATGGCTTAACTCCTGGGAATTATTTCTAGGCTGAGAACATCTGCCTTAGATCATCAAGAACATTTCCTCTGACCTTCGGTTTTTTACAATGGCCAGTGATAAGAAATGCTCTTACCTAATATGTAGAATAAATAATTATTTATATATTTTATCAGAAGCAATATTGAATATATTACTGAAACTTTTTCTTTCTGGCAAAGAATACACTTCAGACTTCTCTTTCGCAAATCATTTTAGTTATCAAGAACATGGATGTGAATTTAAAAATCTAGGATTATAGGTAAAACCTAACCCAAACATGGAAACAACTCTATTCGTAGTAAATAAATTAGGCAATATAGACATTAATTCAGCCCACAGATATTCTGTACTATATTACGTGTTAAACCCTGTGACAGGCACTGAGAATACAATGGTAAATAAAAGAGTCTTTGTCTTCAAGATGCTTTTACTCTATTGGGGGAATAA
>NW_012141636.1:2544301-2544881 GCF_000956105.1 Propithecus coquereli
TATGAAAGAAAATTCACAAATGAAGAAATACAAATGACTATTAAGCCTATTGTAATATTCAACATTACTGAGGAATATAGGAAATGAACCAACATTGGGATAAAATTTTTAACCAAATTGGTAAACATTATCAAAACAAGATAAACGTACTCAGTTTTAATAATAGTTCTTTAAAATTGGCTCTATTACATTCATTTCATGAGAGTATAAAACCAATAAAACCTTTCTGGAAGAACAATTTGACAACATATACACAGAGTCTTAAAATGTTACACTATTTCCTCTTTTACATAACGGTGCAAGAAATTCTACCCATATTCTACCTACTATGTAATAATGTACTTCCTTTTCTTTAAAATTACCTTTTCCTAAATTTCACTTCAGTTGTAATTATATACCTTTGTTTATCTAATTACACTGTCAGATGCACCAGAACAAAGTAAAATTTCAAAAACTTCATAACATGTTTTTCCACTGTGAAACCTTTAATAACTTTCCATAACTTATCAACTTAGGTAATAATATCTCACATTGACATTGATTATATGGCCCCAATTTAGTTTTTCTGATTTTATTTTCT
>NW_012141636.1:2544931-2549252 GCF_000956105.1 Propithecus coquereli
ATTTATTTTTTTTTATTTCAGAGTATTATGGGGGTACAAACGCTTTGCTTACATAAATTGCCTTTGCACTGCCTGAGTCGTATCTACAAATGTTCCCATCCCCCAGACAGCACACACTACATCCTTTATGTGTAAATTTACCAATCCTCTCCTTCCCCCTCCTACCTTCCCAACACCCTATGAATGTTACTTCCCATATGTGCACTTTAGTGTTGATCAATTAATACCAATTTAATGGTGACTACATGTAGTGTTTGTTTTTCCATTCTTGTGATAATTCACTTAGAAGAATGGGCTCCAGCTCCATTCAGGATCATACAAGAGGTGGTTCACCATTTTTATGGGTGAGTAATACTCCATGGTATACATATACCACATTTTATTAATCTACTCATTGGATTGAGTATTAATGGGCACTTGGGTTTTTTCTATATCTTTGAAATTGTGAATTGTGCTACTATAAACATTCTAGAGCAGATGTCTTTTTTATAGAATGTATTTTTTTCCTTTGGGTAAATACCCAGTAGTGGGATTGCTGGATCAAATTATAGGTCTATTTTTAGTTCTTTGAGGCATCTCCATATTACTTTCCATAGAGGCTGTACTAGTTTGCAGTCCCACCAGCAGTACATCAGTGTTCTTATCTCTCTGCACCCATGCCAACATTTGTTGTTTGGGACTTTTTGACAAAAGCCATTCTCACTGGAGTTAAGTGATATCTCATTGTGGTTTTGATTTGCATTTCCCTGATGATTAGTGATGTTGAGCAATTTTTAATAAGTTTCTTGGCCATTAGTCTGTCTTCTTTCAAAAAGTTTTTGTTCACATTCTTTGCCTAATTTTTAATGGGGTTGTTTGATTTTTTTCTCACTGATTTTCCTCAGAAATGGAATATAGATTCTAGTTATCAGCCCTTTATCGAATGTGCAGCATGCAAATATTTTCTCCCATTCTGTAGGTTGTCTATTCACTCTAATGATAGTTTCCTTGGCTGTGTGGAAGCTTTTTAATTTGATCAGATCCCATTTATTTATTTTTGTTGATGCTGTGATTGCTTTTGGGGTCTTCTTCATAAATTCTTTGCATAAGCCAACATTTATAAGAGTTTTCCCCACATTTTCTGCTAGAATTATTAGAATTTCATGGCTTAGGTTTAAGTTTGTTATCCATCATGACAGATTTTTGTGAGAGGTGAGAGGTGCTGTTCCAGTTTTTTCATCAGTGTATGTTTTTGTCAAAGATCAGATGGCTATATGGGGATGGTTTTATATCTGGGCTCTCAGTCCTGTTCCATTGGTGTATCTCTCTGTTCTTGTGCCAATACCATGCTGTTTTGGTTACTATAGCTTTATGTAGTATAGCTTGAAGTCTGGTAAAATGATGCCTCCCAATTTGTTCTTTTTGCTTGAGGTTGCTTTGGCTATATGGGGTCTTCTCTGGTTCCATACGAAGTATAGAAGCATTTTTTCTAGATCTGTGAAAAATGATGTTGGTATTTTAATAGGGATTGTATTGAATATGCAGATCACTTTGGGTAGTATAGACATTGTTAAACGTTGAATCTGCCAATCCATGAGCATGGTATGGTTTTCCATCTGTTTATCCCCCCTGCTATTTCCTTCCTCAGTGTTTCATAGTTCTCACTGTAAAGGTCTTTCACCTCCTTAGTTAAACATATTCCTAGGCGTTTTATTTCTTTGTTGCTATTGTGAAAGGTATTGAGTCTTCAATTTGGTTCTCAGCTTGACTGTTTTTGGAGTATATGAATGCTACTGATTTGTATACATTGATTTTGCAACCTAAGACTTTGCTGAATTTATTTACCAATTCCAGTAGTCTCTTGGCAAAATATTTGGGGTTTTCTAGATATAAGATCATATTGTCAGCAAAGAGCTATAGTTTGACATCTGCCGAATTTGGATCCCCTTGATTTCCTTCTCTTGTCTGATTGCTCTGGCTAGGACTTTCAGCACTGTATTGAATAAAAGATTTATAATATGTTTTACAGCTTAAAATGGTGTTTTTATAGTGTTATGTACATTAGCTGTTACTACTCCCATTTTGCAGATGAAGTAACTCATATAAATGAAGTTTCACATCAACAAGTATCAAAGGTGTAATATAAACTCTTTATGTATTCTAATTCAAATTCTATAGATGTTTCTATCATACCACACAATTTATGGAACAAGCATTTCCTTAGTTTCAAATTAACAAAAAAGAGGAAAGCTGAGTTTGCAACACTAAATGCAAAACATAGGAGTTTTGAAAACTTGGAAGGATAGGAGGGTCGGAGGTGGGTGGTTGATAAGAAATTACTTAATGGGTACAATGTATATAATTCCGAGTGACAGATACACCAAAAGCCCAGGCTTCACCACTATGCAATCTATCCATGTAACAAAATTGCACAGTAACTCCTAAATTTATACAAATAAAAAATAAGTCTAAAATATTTTGGGAGATGAATATATAGGTGATAAGGAATTATTTGATTTTCTTCGTGTAATCTCAATAAAAAAATCTTCAACATTACAAATATAAGCAAAACCTATAAATAAATTTCAAGTCAGTATTGTTCATGAAAATCCCTTAGGCTTTCTTGGGAGGCAGTTTTGTAAAATTCTTGAATGGAAATCTGGACCCAGGCCTTGTTTCTCCAGCACTCCATGGGGGATGACTCAGTGGTAACATACTTGCTTACTGTTACTACAAATTCCCAGATGGCAAATCCATGGCTACAGTTGGAACAAGCAAAACTAAGAGCTCTGGCTCTTGTTTAGTCTTCACAAAGATTTCTTTTACCTTAGAATTTGAAATGCTTTTATAAAGAATCTGCCTGTAGATTTTTACAATGCCTCTGAGGTTAAAATGGCAACTATTTTTCTGCTTTAGTACATCATGTGGTAGTACTTATCTCCATGCACTTACAGAAGACGAAATTCTTAATAATTATAATAAGAATAGTAATAATCCCTTATATCTGAAAAGTGCATTACCACTCACAAAGTGCTTTCAGATACAGGATCTGATCTTCACAACAACTCTCCCCTCAATATTGGTATCCCTCAGGGGTCTATCCATAGGTTTTTCTTCTTTCACCCTTCACAGTCTCCCTGGTAAATATTATCCATGCCTGTGGTTTCAACCACCACCTATATGGTGATGCTGGCCAGATTTCTATTTTCAGCTTAGTGCTCACACCGGAGATACAAACTGGCACATGCAGTTGTCTACTGAATTGCTCCCAGGGCTTACTGTCAGTAACCTGTACTCAACATGTGCAAACTGTTATTTTCTTCTCCAGATCTGCTCTCTGCAGAAATTCTCTAGGATAGCTAACAACACCATAACCTATTCAGTTATCCAAGCTGAAAATATGAAAGTCTCAGCTTCTTCCTCTCCCTCACTCCCATAACTCACATAGTAACTCATAGTTATTAAATCTTGCTACCTCTCCCCTAAATATTTCTTCAGCGTGGTTCCTTCCTCCTTCTCCAAACCTATGTTCATAGTTTAAGACTTTACCTTCTCTTCTCTGAAGAATTAAAAAAGCTTCCTAACTCTTTTCACCATTTTTTGGAGGGGGTCTGATTCCATATTTGGCCATTTTCCAACTCTCCTACTAGAATGATTCTCTTAAAAACACAAATCTGGTCAGAATAATCTCCTATTTTAAAACTTCAGAAAAATTAGACTGGTAGTGATATAAAACTTGACAACAGAATGAATTCCAAACTTCTTGATAGAGAATATGAAGACATTCACAATATTACCCCAAACCGTATCTTGCTAACAAAACCTTCCTCACACTCTGAACACAGTAAACAGAAGATATATTTGCCATTTCTAAAAACAAATCACCATCTTTCACTAATTTCATGCCTTATGTTCTAACTAACAGAAATTCCCTACTTCTTACTTATCCTTTAAGATCTAGTTCAAAATTCCTCTAACTCTAGGCGTACATAGTTAGCCAAGGCTCTCTATTCCCATGAAGTTTGCTTACATCATCATAATGGTATATGTTCATATATACCAGTAAGTCCTATTGTAATATAAGCTATTCAGGTGCAGGAATCTCTCTTGGTTATCTTTTATCCCTGGTAGTTGGTATTGTTCATAAATTTAGTGGAATCAAATAACATATCTTACTCTGAGATATACAGCAATACCTTCACATTATACACATTTGAAAAAGTCATATGATCATACAAAGGTAAAACTAGATCAAAGTTACTGAATTTCATTTCAACTACAAATCAGAATAATTTTATAATTCCTTATCTACTTCAAATAGTTTTAGTAAGAATCAAATTTT
>NW_012141636.1:2550232-2557151 GCF_000956105.1 Propithecus coquereli
TATTTACCTGGATGTATAATATATATCTCTCTAAGGCCAATTCATTTGACTCATATTTTTATTTGTTTAGAAATAGATCTGGAAGTTTTTCTAATTTCTTCATGTGTCTGTGTCCAGGTTCCTCTTTTCTACTATGACTTTTGTCTCTCCTTCAATGTTAAAAACTGTTCAAAACTCTAAGAATTTTATCCAAATGAGGTATCCAATGCTTTCCCTTTATGCCATTGAAAGACAGGCCCCAGTAGAATCTGTTGCTCAACACACTATCCTCCTAAGATCTTTTAATTTGAATTACAAAAAGATTGGTAATAAAATATTTTCCCTTTTTTCTGTGTGTTAAAAACTTTTTTACTATAAAATAAAACAGAAATATAGATAACCACACAAAATGTATATTGGATTAATTATTTGAGACAAAACTCCTGTAATCACCACTCAGGTCAAGAAATAGAACTTTGCCAGCCACCACAGAAGTCTCCATGTGCCTCAAGGCAATCAAAGACCCTTTTTTCCTTCAAAAGTTATCATGGTTTGACTTTTATAATAATCCCTTTCTTGTATTTTTTTATAGTCTACTCCTGGACACTATAGCTTAGCTTTCTATGTCTGTTGTACTTTATAGGTTTCTACTCCATCTCATTCTTTTCCTTATGATTAATTTGTTGAAAAGGCTGAGACATTTAACCTACAGACTTCCCCATATTCTGGGTTTTGCTGATTGCATACACATGGTACAGTTTAACATGTTCCTAAAATTTATTTTTAATACCACCTCCAGAACAAATGATTTTCTAAAATATAAGCAAATCAGACCAATGATAAAAATCTAATTCCTTCAAAATTTAAACATGCCTTATATAAATCTCATTTGGAAGTAAAAGCTAGTCTAGACTAAGATCCCTAGTTTAACAAATTTAGCACAAATAATTGTTCCAATGGAGACACATGGTGTACCTAGAGCATATGATCAGTCAACTAGCATTTAAAATATTTGCCTTAGGAATACACTATGTGATTTTTGTTTTCTTTAATAATAGACATAAATTTATTTCTTTTCTTTTTTTACCTTTATCTTGAACTAATATTAAAACAATTATTTTTGCATTCCTGAGAAATTAACTTTAACATACACCAAAATAGAGCAGGTAGGAGAGGGGAACATGCTTGTAACAGGGAAAAAGTCAATACCTGGTGATTTGACATGTGTTGCCCATTACCCGCACCATGGGTAACCACACACACACAGCCAAGGGATGGCAATAATTAGCATACTCCAGGTCAGAGAAGGAGAAATGATGGATATATTGTCAAATAAAAATATATTATCTGAGACAGGAGGCGTAATAATTTGGAGAAAATAAACTGACAGCTTATAAAAAAAAAAAAAATGTTTGCCTCCTTCTGTCATTTATCATGCCCATAACTCCTACAGATATAACGTAGGCAAAACTGACATGATTCCTAACATCATGGAATTTGTAGTCTAGTGGGGAGATATATAGTAATCAAACAATCCAAGAAATACATATATTTTAGCAAAGAGTGGTAAGTGCTAAAATAATGAGTTTGGATGACATGAGAGTTCATAAAGGGGACAGACCTAGAATAGAGGGACAGGGAAGGCTCCCATGCAGTATGGAGGTTTGAGATGAGATCTGAAGCTTGAGTAGGACTTAACTAGATGAAGGGTTGGTAGAGGACATTTTGGGGAAGGAATACAGCAAAGGGTAGTAGAAAAAAAGTCTGATATTTTGAGCAACTGTAATGAGGAGAGAAAAGCATGGTTTACAAAGGGAATAAAGGGGCTGTGGTAGACAAGCCAGACCACAAAGGACCTTGTAAAGCATATCCAAAGCAAGGGAAAGCCTTTTAAACATTTTAAGCAAGTGTGTGGCATAATCGAATTCATACCTGAAAAATCTTTCTCTGGCTACAGTATGGAAAATAGGCTGGAGTGGGTCAAGAATAAATGCAGGAAGCCTCAGTTAGCAATATATTATAATAGTCCCAGCAAGAAATAAAAGACATCTTATAGTAGCAGTGTTAGAGGTGGAGGAAAAACAAGACATTCGAAGGGTTGGGGACATTAGGTGACATTTTTTATAGTGAAAAACAATGTCACAGAAGAATCAGATTGTTCCTAGAGCCTCCAAAATTACAAACACTGATAGATCAAGTCACTGAAGCTAGACTAAAAGAGCTGAGTGAGGGTCTTTCCACCTAGACCTATAGGGTCATGAGTCTTGGCAGAAACACAGAGAAACTCCATATCCCCCCATTCTTAACCACTATGCTATACTAGAGTAAGCCACAATCTCTTCTATATTCTGAAGCAGTAGTGTGGTGTCATAGAATGAGCACAAGTTTTTCATTCCATACAGACCTTGGTTTGAGTGCTAGATATTCTATCTATAAGTGATGATTTTGGGGAGGTTACTTAGTGTCTCTTAGTTACCTCAGCTCTGAAACAAGAATTTAAATTAAAAAAAAAAAACAAAACCTGAAATGCCTGCCTCTGCAGATAAAATATAGTTGATGCCCAATAAATGAAAGTTGAATGAGTGAACAGATAGGTCTTCATTGCATGAGTTTAAAAAATCTTCTTACATCAGTGTTTGTAAATATGATGACTTGTGCCAGTGCAGGTCTCCTATTTCTGCATCCTGGCAAATAAAAGTGTGGGGCAGTGAAAAAGAAATGGGAATAATCGGGCCAAGAGGCTAGAGCCAGGATTTCTACATATTCGAATTCTCCCCCATCCTGACATATCTGCATAGAAAGAAAGAAAAGAATTGAATCCAAGGCATGGCAAGCTGAAAAACTCATTCCCTTCTTCTTTAAACTGTTGTAGATTTTAAATGCTAAAATGAGGGTATCAATAGACATAGGATTTATAATCAATTTTCTGGGGAAATGGAGCCATTTCTAAATCACACCTTGAGAAAGCCAGAAGGCCAAAAGGAATACATTGCTAGTATGACTACATATTTGTACTTCCTAGCACAAACTTCAAAAGTGCATTTTTAAAACCCGAAGGGAATGCAAAGCTAAATTTGTTTTCATGGGAAACTAACTGCTGACTGAAGATGTGGCATTTAAGGCATACACCATGGAAATGAGATTGTATGAATCACGCCTTCTCCAGGCCTACTCAATCTGCCCCTGACTGACGGGTCCAACTGCATTTATATCGAGAGGGTCTCTTTGATGAGGTAATTCAAGATATGACTAACTGGGAGATTTAGATAAAAGTATTAAAGAATGGTATTTCCAACACAAGATTGCATTTTTCAAGTATGAGTAATTAAGAAAAAATTATATATACATATATGTATGTATATATGGAGAGAGAAAAAAACTGTTGGGGTGTTTTGTTGTTGTTGTTGTTGTTGTTGCAATTTTAATGACACTGAATAACAAGAATAGAATAATAAGAATTAGGATGTAAAGAAGAGTCTGTGGGAGTATTCAAAGAAACAGTTCATTAAACTAATATTTACTACAGGCCTACCATGTGCCTGATACGGAGCTCACGGAAAAAGCACCTTGACTTAAAGAGTTTATCTGAGAGTCAGTCAATTCAAAATAGTGTATTTGGAGCTAACATAGAGCTATGCAAAAAAAGAAGAAAATCAAGTAACTAAGTTTGCCTGGGGTAGGAACAATTCACCGAGGAGGTTACATTAGTATATAATTTTGAAGGTCAAATAGGAGTTCTCCACTGAGACCACTTAGAATAGGGCAAAGGAGAAAGCTTTCCCTTCCAATGAAACCTGTTTGCACCCAAATGACAGGGTTTGCATTCTCCCAAGGCAATGTAAACATCTAAGTTCTCCATTGAAAAGAATGGTCACGCATTTGAGAGGCAGTGCATTTTAATGGGAAAAGTACTGGACATTAGCTGTCTAGGCAAGTCACTTAACCTCTCTGGACCTTGGTTGACAATTGAAACTTGGAATCTCTACGTTCCCTTTAAAAGCTAACATTCAATGATTGTGTCATGATCTCAGAACTACAGGGCTGAAAGGAGTCTTATTCATCTAATCTGCCCTCCTTAAAGCCTACAGCATAGGGATAAAGAGAGCTAACCACTTGATTGTAAAAACTGCTTCAGAATATCAGGGTCATAGGCTTGTCTATCCTTTGGTCTCCAGAACAGTATTGTCTAAGAGAAATATAATAAGAATGATAAATGTGAGCCAATTATACAATTTTAAATTTTCTAGTAGCCATATTAAAGTAAAAAGAAACAGGTATCATTAATTTTAATACTGTATTTTGTTTACCCAGTATATCCAAAATATTATCAGTTCAATATATAATCAAGTCAAAGTTAATGGAAACTTTACCATTTTCCCATACTAAACCTTCAAAATGCAGTACGCATTTTACACTTTCAATGCATCTCAATTCAGACTAGTGACATTTCAAATGCTCAATAGCAACATGTGGCCAGTAGTTTCTCTATCGGACAGCATAGCTATAGGATGTATTGTCAGAAACTGCTGCATAGCCCTAGAGACATCCACATTCCTTCTGCACATGAGGGTTTAGGTTTAAAATTTATTGTTATAGCTGAATTTGATATAGATTGTTAAGGCTTTCATTCCTAAGGAATTTCCCCTGGTAGTGGTAACATTGCCTTTACTTACACCTCAGCAGAAGAGAAGACTGGAAATTAGCTTTTATGTTATGTTGGGGGAGGAGTGAATACCACTGAGAAAGGAAGGAATCTACTATTGCCTCAGTTTCCCCTATGTATAAAACACTATGAAGGGCTTTTAAATGTTAGCACATGTAAGTCTTACAACAAAATCTATATTTATGTGCTAGACATTAGCATCCTATTCTACAGTTGAGGAAACTAAGGCTAAGATAGGCTACATAACTAGCTGAGGCTCACACAGCTGGTAAGAAGTAAGCAAGAAATTCAAACCTAGGGCTGTCAGAATTAAGTGGCAGGGTTTCTAAAGCTCACATTGCTTGGTCACATGAAAGACCACAACAATCATAGTCTGAATAGTCCAGAAACCTGAAATCCCTCTTACAATCCTTGAAATCTTGCATCTATGAATCTCTTCACCAGGCTGGGCTAAATCTTTCCTAAACAGTACTTGAAGTTTCTTTCCCAGTCCCTTCTCCTCTTAGCTAAGCAACAAAACCCTTGTTTTCATTTCCTTATAAGATTCTGCATCGAAACCAATTTCAACACTTTTCTCTTCATCTTTAAACAGACGGGTCATGTTTCCACCCAAATTATCAAAGCTCTAATTATCATAAACTCTCAGAAAGAAAAGTCATTGGTTCTGGAAAACAATATGGTGTGCATGGGAAAGACCGGCTCTTCCATCTTTTTGCTATGTGACCTTGGATATGCTCATTTGCCTCTCTAAGCTTTAGAGTTTGTTAAATGGGGGCAGTAATGCTTACCTGACTGGATTGTTATAAGAACTGAAATAAATATAAATAAAGAAATTCCTTGCACATAATAAGCAATCATTGAGTAAATTCCTTCATTTCTTTTGCAATTTCTTCTGGTCATCTATGGCCCCATTATGTACTATTATTGCTCTTTTGATTCATTTCCAATAGCTGGCCTCTTCCTCAGGAGTGGTACCTATCTCTCTGCATAGGTTCAGTAAGAATTATACATGGAAATAGGACCTTAGGCTTTCTTCCCTCTTAGCCTACTCAATGGAATTGCAGTGAACAAAATCAACATTCTATGTGCTTTTTTTCTCTGGAGGATATATTATCCCTTAACTTAGGATTGTGTCAAAAATGTTCCTGAAGGATTTTATATGGCACTGACCATCCCCCCGACCCAGCCAAAGCCCTACATCCTGCCTCTAGCCATTTCTGTCTTACAGGATCTGCAGACTGTGGTGCACACCCGAGAGCTAGGCTTTGTTTAGCCCTGAAGGAGGGAATAAGGAGCGAAGAGGTGAGAATCACCTATTGCTGCAAAAATCAATGGTATTGACTGCTGGGCTAAAGAAAAAGGAAAACAGCCTTGCTGACTGTGGTGGACTAGGAGGAAGGGACAGACTTTGAGGTGGGCAACAGATCTTTATAATGAGAAAGAGCAAATAGCCCTGACTGAGTGATTCCCCTTAAAGATCAACAGTCCTGTCTAACAACTTCCACCCTCCCCCAGCCTCTACTGCTGCAATCATTTTTGCAAAACTTTATTCTAGCTTATTTATATTAACTAAAACAACATTTTAGGACTAAGGGAAAAAGTGAGTGCTTCCTTACTACATTGGTGAAGCCTCAATTTTTCTTTAATGTATTTTGAATTTTTCTTCTCTACTATTTGCATTAACTGATTTTTTTCCTGAACTAGTCAATTGCTTTTCTAAGAATTTTATTACAGAATTTTCTTTAGACAGAATGGTTTTTAATTTCAAATTAAACTAAATTCAATAATTCATTACCTACTACATATAGACACAGATCTTATTTCTTATTAATGACTCTGTCCTTTGTACAGAATACAGTGTTTAGTATATAACACAAATTCAATATTTACTTTAAAAAAAATGAGCCGAAGAAGATATAGAATTCACATGACAGTAAAGAAAAACACACACAAACATCAACAAACACAAGTGTTATACTAGTAATACAAAATGTGACAACTGTTAAACTAGAAATACAAAGTATTGTAATAAAGGGGTAGAAAACAAAGAAGTTCCATCTGGGAGGAGAAACTAACTGGCAGGTCTGGATGGATCAGACAGTTATGTAAAGAAAGGAGAGGGAAATATTTTTCTGTACTAAAGTGACAGATTGAGCAAGAACAATTAGAAGGAAAAATAACAAATATTTTTTACAATGTTCTAGAATTTACAAAAAAATTCCAAATATATTATCTTGTTTATTCCTCATAACAACCCTGTGAGGTACAATGTGAATA